>NC_071099.1:5299873-5434873 GCF_027358695.1 Spea bombifrons
GGTCTAATTTAACCTGATACAATGTAACAAGAGCCAATTAACACGTCATAGAGAGATAGTTAACACTTGATACAATGTAACGAGAGCCAATTAACACGTCACAGAGAGATAATTGATACTGGATACAAAGTAACGAGAAACAATTAATATACCACACGTGAGATCGAGTATTTAAGGAGGGAGGAGAGAACCAACTAGGGCTGCAACAAATAATCGATAAAATCGATAATAATCGATAATGAAATTCGTTGATAATGAATAATCGATAATGAAATTATTATCGATTATAAAATGAGGGTTTTTTCAGGGCAAGCGCTCTGAAAAATACCCCTCATTATATAATAGTTTAGTCTGACTCACAGCAGCAGCTCCTACTTACCAGTCCCTCCCTGTAATCACTGTGACAACTGGCCCCGCCCCTTCCTTCTCCCAGAAGGCCAGAACCACATGGCTGTGATACTCATCTAACTGTAAGTATAAAATTAATATTTGGGCTACTGAAAGTTAGGGGAGGTGGGGGTTAATTTAGGGGCAGTTATGGTTAATGGGGTGTTTAGGGTTAATTTAGGGGCAGTTATGGTTAATGGGGTGTTTGGGGTTAATTTGAGGCAGTTGTGGTTAATGGTGTGTTTAGGGTTAATTTAGGGGCTGTTGTGGTTGACAGGGTCTTTAGGGTTAATTTAGGGGATGCTGTGGTTAATGGGGTGTTTAGGGTTAATTTAGGGGTAGTTATGGTTAATGGGGTGTTTAAGGGCAGCTATGGTTAATGGGATGTTTAGGGGCAGTTATGGTTAATAGGGTGTTTAGGGTTAATTTAGGGGCAGCTATGGTTAATGGGGTGTTTAGGGTTAATTTAGGAGCAGCTGTGGTTAATGGGGTGTTTGGGGTTAATTTGAGGCAGTTGTGGTTAATGGTGTGTTTAGGGTTAATTTAGGGGCTGTTGTGGTTGACAGGGTCTTTAGGGTTAATTTAGGGGATGCTGTGGTTAATGGGGTGTTTAGGGTTAATTTAGGGGTAGTTATGGTTAATGGGGTGTTTAGGGTTAATTTAATGATGAGGACTGTGGGTTAATGTAATTAATTTAATAAAGTTAACTTAAGGCGCAGTTATAGATAAAGGGGGGCAGACTAAGGGAAATCTAAATCCTGGGGGCAGTGAAGATTAACCCAGTACTTATTTATAAAAGTATGGTGTCAGTGTGATGCGAACGGGTCTGTGACTCTATGAGGGGACTATGAGATATCTGGGGAGGACAGAGTGACATATCTGGGGGTATAAGGCATATACATTATATAAGGCATATGTGGGGAGGGCAGTGTGGTATGTCTGGGGAGGACGGAGTGGTGTATCAGGGGGTATAAGGCATATCTGGGGCCACAGTGGCATATCTGGGGGTAGAGTGGAGTGGCATATGTGGGGAGGGCAGCGTGGCATGTCTGGGAGGCAGTGTGGCATGTCTGGGGAGGATGGAGTGGTGTATCAGGGGGTATAAGGCGTATCAGGCACAGTGGCATATGTGGGGGTGGAGTGGAATATGTGGGGGTGGAGTGGCATATGTGGGGGTGGAGTGGCATATGTGGGAGGCAGCGTGGCATATGTGGGAGGCAGCGTGGAGTGGCATATGTGGGATGCAGCGTGGAGTGGCATATGTGGGAGGCAGCATGGAGTGGCATATGTGGGAGGCAGCGTGGAGTGGCATATGTGGGAGGCAGCGTGGCATATGTGGGAGGCAGCGTGGAGTGGTATATATGGGAGGCAGCGTGGAGTGGTATGTGTGGGAGGCAGCGTGGCAAGCCTGGGCTCAAATGTGCATAAATTGGGGAGGCTGGTTGGGAAATAAAGACAAGAAATACATTTTATCAAAGTTTTTTTTTATTCTGCTGTTTGTATTTAACATCATTTGTTTATTAAATTATTTTAAATAAATGAAAAATTTACATTCATTTTTTTTATCCGATTAATCGATTAATCGACAAAATAATCGGCCAACTAATCGATTATGAAAATAATCGTTAGTTGCAGCCCTAGAACCAACCAACACGTCACTGAAGAAGCCCGATTGGGTGAAACGCGTTTGCGTGTTGGATTCAGACGTGCTACAGATTGTTATTTTAAATGTAAGCATGCTGCACTTTTTTAATATTAAATATACATTTATACCTCACCTCCCTGCCTTTTAGTCTCGTACTGACTTGACCTGCATTCCTGCTGTGTGGACGGCATAATACTCGAAGAAGCAATTCGGAGAGGGCATCCTGAAACAACTTGTTCGGCGGGAACGGAGCTGAAACTCCTTTGCCATAGAATTCAATAAGTCAGAGCAAACTTATTGCTCATCTCCATGTGAGTGAAACACCATATAGAAGATACACTTGATTCACATATATTTGCGGAAAGCACTATGATTTTTTGTTTCTTTTTTGTTTCCATATATTGATACATATTTTGACACAACGAATGGAGACTGGAAAATCAATCTAAGTATTGTTTTTCGTTTATTTATTTTGCACATTATATTGATAAGTAATTCACTGTCACTTTTACAACAACAGGCGCAACACTTTATTATATTTTGTTTATTATAGGTATTTTGGGGTTATCCTATTAGTGTTTGCAGCACTATTTATTTTCACTTATATATATATTTACATCAAAAAAAATGTATAATAATTATTTATTTAGCGCCTGATCACTATTATTTTTATCACTATAGTAAACTTTAACCTATACAGAAACATCATATCTTCCTTCATGTTCTTCTAGTTCACCTAAGAACTTAGAATGTGTCAAATCTGGGATACGAAGCGAGTGCAGATTCCTGATCTGCGGTTCTGTCCTCCCACAAGGGCATTGGCCAGAGACGGACGCACATAGCTTAAAGCACGTGTCAGACCAAATACGAACCTACACCATGGGAATAATTCGAAGCTGAAGGGAAGCCTACAGAATAACAATTCTCTGCTACACATCCCGCCCGATAGTCCGTTGGGGTTAATGTTAAAGGGATGGGAAAATTGGGGAAAACAACCTATATTATCTCCTGCCATATATTGGCCTAAATTTGGGGCAAGTGAATTGTGGTTTCGTCAAAATCTTAATCTGTATGTAAATGATAAACAGCCTTTTAATCAGGAAGTGTATGAACATGCTCGTTGTTGGTTAGGGGAGGATAAAAAATTAACTGATGAAGTTAAAATATATCCAGTTATAACAAAAACCGATACAAAGGTTACTAACAAGATATCTGAGGAAATTCCAGAATGAAAGTGGGAGCCTTTAGATAACCGTCCCCCACTACATGTAATTCCCCCTCCAGCAAATCCTCCCCCAGTAGCGGCTCCAAATGCACCGCTAATGGAGGAGGAAGAGAGGTCTGAAAGTGAGGAAGAGAGGTCTGAAAGTAAGGAAGAAGGAGCGGTAGAAGAGCTCCAACAACTAAAAAGAGATCAAAAGAACCTGCCCATCGGGCCAGGACAAATTGGATACGTGGAAAACCCTCTAACCAGTTAAGAAAGAAATGAAATCATTATTAGATAATCTGCTAAAATTATCAGAACAAGTTCATCAATTTTTGGGTCCTAATGTATATACATGGGCCGAGATGATGTCCATAATGGCTATACTGTTTACTGGGGAGGAAAAAGGGATGATTGGGAGAGCAGGAATGGCAATATGGGAGAGAAAACACCCTGCTGGAAATAATGCTAATCCTCCACCAGAGCAAAAATATCCAAATGTTGATCTCAATTGGGATAATTTAAATGATGAGCATAGGGTTAATATGCAGGTGCTAAGAGATCTTGTGGTATGGGGTATTGGAGAAGTGGTACCTAAGAGACAGAATTTAATGAAAGCTTTTGAAGCACAAAAGGCCTTTGTAAGGAGAGACATTAAAAGACAGAAACAGAAAGCTAAAATGATGTTGAGTTCTGTAGATGAGGTGGTGAAGAAATGTACTGAAGCATTGGGAAATGTGAATTCAAGAAGAAGACCTTTCCAAAGGAGACAAGGTAGACCAGAAAATAATAAAGGACGAGGTAGAGTGTCAGGAAATGGTAAAGAAGGTTGGAAGCAAGGAACAAGGAAGTGTTTTGAATGTGGAGAAATAGGACATTTTCAGAGGGAATGTCCCCAGATCCAGAGGGAAGAACAAATTCTTTCCCTCATATATAGTATGTGGAAATGGAACTGTTGTACCTAGGTCAACATTCTCCGTGTAAATATTTTTTTGTGAGGGATCATTGTATGTTTAGATATTTAAAAGAAGGGAAAAATAGCAAGTAAAAGAAAGAAACTTATATATATATATATATATATATATATATATATATATATATATATATATATATATATATATATATATTACTTATATATATATATTCAAACAATATTTGAAATGGTACCCCCAAAAGTAAAACAAAAAATCAGTATGGATAAAAGAAAATCAGATATTTTATAAAATAGTGATGAAATACATGGATTTCTTACAGCTAATTGGGCTGCTCAATATATATATAATGCAAAAGGCTATGTGATAAAAAATAGTGGAAAACGTTTTAAATCAGTAAATGCCTCCTTTTGATATGAGGCTCTAAATAAAAATAAATTTGCAACAATCAAGGACGTCAGCCTTATAATAACAGAGAGGCGAAGGAAATAAAGGGAGAATTGTTAGTAGATCTTATATATTTGAGAATGACTGTGTAAGGAACATATATAGAATAGCATTAAGAACCAAAATAAAAATTTTGGATTTTCATATCTAAATTTTGTATATTAACCCCTTAAGGACAATGGGCGGTCCCTAAACCCATTAAAAACAATGCATTTTGAGCCCGTACATTTACGGGCTTTGTCATTAAGGGGTTAAAAAGGTAGTAGATATATTGAATATATATCCGCAGCTGATGGTAGTTCTATCTATAATTCTGAATTAATATAGTGTTATCAACTAATGAGCAGAACGATTCATTTGCTTGGTTATAAATTGATGTTTAATGTAAAAAATTTTGGTGCTCTAGAAAGCGGGCGCTGGAGTTTTGGCTTTGTAAGTGTTAAATTTGTCTCCACCACGCATGTAGTAATAGTGAGGGAGAGATTTTGCAGCTTCGTTCCCCCATAACGCCCCCGCGTGAACTGCCTTCCAGACTAGCTGATAATATTTTAATTAGGAGTTTGTTAAAGCGGGGCACAGGGGGAATAGATATTATTTATCTGACGCAAAAAGAAGCAGATACATGCATTTTTAAAGCTAGTTTTATACTGTTGTCCCTGGATAAGGTCAGCATCTGAATATATGCAGCCGTTATGAGTAGCATAACTAGCGGGTGGCGGGGGGCGGTCGGCACCGAGTGCCGCTCATCAGGGTGGTGCCAACTTGCCGGCACCCGGCACCCCTCCAGAGACGGACAGTAATGTCCGCCGCTGGAGAAGCAGGCTCGCAAGGGAGCGATATCGGAGGTCTTTAACAGACCTCCGATACCGATCCCTTGCGATCCGCGTGGCAACTGCTGCTGTGTGCCAGGGTTTGTTGTCAGATCCCGGCGCACAACACTGAAGCCGCGCCCACCGTCGTCCGTGCCCTCTGAACCGGAAGAAGACAGAAGAAGAGGAGCGAAGAGCAGGAAAAGGAGCTGAATGCTGTAAGGAGAAAAGAGGAAAGATAGGAAAGCATTCAGTGAGAGTGACAGTGAGAGTGGATTGGTATGTGTGGATTGGTATGTGTGGATTAGTATGTATGTGGATTGGTAAATGTGGATTGGTATGTGTGGATTGGTATGTGTGGATTAGTATATGTGTGGATTAGTATATGTGTGGATTGGTAAATGTGGATTGGTAAATGTGTGAGAGTGATGGGTGTTATGCTGTACCATTTCCAATGTCTTTTTCATTATATACCGTATTTGCTCGATTATAAGACGACCCTGATTATAAGACGACCCCCCAAAATCTGAATATTAATTTAGGAAAAAAAGAAAAAGCCTGAATATAAGACGACCCCAAAGGAAAAAAGTTTTACCAGTAAATGTTACTTCATGTAAACTATTTTTTTTAATAAAAGCTATGATTGAGAAAAATATTTTTTTTGTTTTTATTTCTTGTATTTTCCAACTTGTCCCCCAGTTACGCACATCTGCCCCCAGGCTTGCCACTCCAATATGGCACTGTGGCCCATGATATGCCTTTTAAACCTCTATATGCCACTGTGCCCCATGGTATGCCTTTTGACCCCCTATGTGCCACTCTGCCTCCAGAAATGCCTTATACCCCTATATGCCACTCTGGCATTTAGGGGGTTAAAAGGCATATTATGGGGCAGAGTGGCATATAGGGAGGTATAAGGCATTTCAGGAGGCAGAGTGCTCTATTAAATGCCCCCTTAACGCCACTCCAGAAATGCCCTATGCCCCCATTTAACACACACACACACCCTATACCCCCATTTAACTAAGACACACACACTCTCTCTCTCCCACCCTCTCTTCCCCCCCCCTTCCCCCTCTCTCTCCCCTCTCAGCCCTCTCTTACCGGTGCTTCCAGCTGGGGCAGCGGGTTGACGTCGCCTTCCGCTGCAGCCAGAAGGAGGTGGAGTTGGCAGCGGGGGTTTGTATGCGTCCGTCGCGTATACTTTCCCCGGCTGTCAGAGATCAGAGTTCCGGTGCGGGGAGCTCTGATCTCTGACAGTCGGGGAAGGTCTACACGACGGACGCAGACAACCCCCGCTGCTAGCCACACCTCCTTCCAGCTGCAGCGGACGTTGTCTACGCGGATCGCGTAGACATCAACCAGCTGCCCCGGCAATACAGCAGGAAGCACCGGTAAGTGTGTGTATGATGGGGGGGGGTGAGACAGGAGGATCCAGGTCCCCTGCAGCGGTGCGGGGGATCTGGATCTTAGTCTCCTAATCAGACCTCTATTTGAGGTCTGATTAGAAGACGACCCCGATTAGAAGACGAGGGGTATTTTTCAGAGCATTTGCTCTGAAAAAAACCTCGTCTTATAATCGAGCAAATACGGTAATTATGCTCTAAAAGTACATCATAACTCCCATCACTCTATACTGTTCCATACAGTGGCAGAGCTGGGAGACAGAGGCATTCCACTCCCACTGCAGGACTCCTGAAAGGTATGTGAACTTCAAAGGGGGGAGAAGGTAGATAGTTAGGAGGGGCTAGATAGGGAGAAGGGAGTGATAATGGGTAGATCGAAAGAAGGGAGGAAGGAGGGTAGCAAGAATATTGAAATAAAGAGTCAGAATGAGAGAGAGAAAATGAATGGATTAATGTGTGGATGAACTGTGTGAATGAGTGAGAGAATTAATGAATTTGTGAGAATGCATCAATGAATATTTGTAAATAATTTGTGTGAAAGAATAAATAATGATTGTGTGAATGAATTGTGTGAATGAAAGTGAATTAGTGAGTGACTGTAAAAGTGTGTTAATCATAGGTGTATAATTGATTTGTCAAAAAGGCAAAGATGGTATAAGCAGGGTGTTTATGGGACAAAAATGGCACAGGCAGGGTGTTTATGGGACAAAGATGGCCCAGGTAGCGTGTTTATGGTACAAAGATAGTGTACACTCGGCTGGTAGGGAACAATGCTGACTCATGCTGGGCTGTTTGGGGGCAAAGATGGCACGTCCTATGTGTGTGTGTGTGTGTAATTTGGGTGCTGGTCAGGTTCTATGTGGGCAATGTGGACGCTGGCTTTGGGGTGTGCAATCTGTGTTATATATGCCTGTAATTTAGGGGGTTTTATCTATACCTTTATTGCTGAGTTTTTATGTGATTTCTAGTTGATCTATACATGCAATGCTATGTTTCCGTACATTATTATTGTATACCTGCAAATACGAGATTTGTATGTCTGATTCTATGCCTCCAGTGCTGAGTTCACATGTGAACAATAATAATAACAATATTAATATATATATGATTGCTAACAGCAGTCACACTCCTATCATGCCCAGGCAAGAACCTGGGTATGCCTGGGCGTGATAGCTGTTAACAATTATATATATATATATATCTATATATATAGATATATAGATATATATATTGCTATTTTATTTTTTTGTCCAATTTTGATGTGTTACTTACTTTTAATAAAAGTGTAAGATTTTTTATGGTGTGTGGGGGGGTCATTTTCGGTTTTGGCCAAGTAAATGCTGAATTTTTGGTTTCGGTCCAGAATTTTCATTTTGGTGCATCCCTACTAAGCCAGACACTAAAGTGGTAGGCCTATACCACATCAATGTTTGGCTTAGTATATAGTGATAGGGGTTATACTGCACTATTGTCAATGTCTGGCTCAGTGTATAGTGATAGGGATTATGCTGTACCACTGTCAATGTCTGCCTCAGTATATAGTGATAGGTGTTATGCTGTACCACTGTCATTGTCTGCCTCAGTATAGAGTGAATGTCTGCCTCAGTATATAGTGATAGGTGTAATCCGGTACCTGTCAATGTCTGCCTCAGTATATAGTGATAGGGGTTATGCTGTACCCTTGTCAATGTCTGCCTCAGTATATAATGATAGGTGTAATGCTGTACCCCCTTCAATGTCTGTGCCAGTATATAACGATAGAAGCTATGCAGTTTTAAAGTGTGTGTGTGGGGGGTGCCACATACAGGATCCGCCCCAGGTGCCAAATACTCTAGGTACGCCCCTGGCCGTTATACGACTGCCTGAATAAAGAACCATTTGCACTGACTTCACAAGCTGAAGAGCTGTTCTATACTCCTGCTTTAGGTTACCTTAAATGGGAAATGTTGATAATGTACCCATATTTGAAACAAAAGATTTTTTAAAGAACTATATACTGGCGATTTCTTCTTCTCTATCCCATTTAAAGGTACAAGGAATGCTGGCACAGACTCCTACTCTTGATATTAGAGTACATCCATTCAAAGCTGGAGATTGGATTCTAATCAAATCATGGAAACGAGACTAAACTCCAACCCATTTAGGAGAGGCCTTTTCCAAGTTCTCCTAACTACTGAAACTGCTGTTCGAACTGCAGAAAAGAACTGGACATATACCAGATTTAAAGGACTTGTGCAACCTCCACTTTTGACAACTGATTGGCATGTGGAAAAAGATTCACCTTTAAAAGTAAAGATTAAAAGGATATAATTGAAATAATTCCTCATATGGTGCCTCTAAATGATCGTGGAAAACTATTAATTCTGCTAAAACAAGGATTTAAATAAAAGCCTAAAACCCAACATCCATTGATACTGGACATTGGTTCCTCTCCTGAACGAATATCACACAGTGGCCGATACATCTTCCAGGGTTGGTCTATCTGATATCCACAATGAATATTTTTCTTTTAGAGAGAAAAGGGCAAAATCCGGAACCTACAATTTCACCACAATGTTTTTTAAAAGGAACGAGAGAAGCCATATTGCAAAATAGAGCGACTATCTTCTGTTGAAACATGACCATGGATGTCAACAATTTACTGGCCTTTGTTGCTTCAATTTGACAGATCATTCTAAATCTATACAATATCATATACAATCCCTCAGGACCTTGGCTCAAGGAATAAGACAAGACACAGAAAGAGGATGGTGGGACTGGTTGTTTGCTTGGTTACCTAATCGGGGTTGGATAAAAACCCTATTAAGTAGTCTGATCCTGATTGTGGTGATATGTATATGCTTATGTTGTTGCATGCAATGTCTTCCGAATCTTTTCAAAACGTGTTCAACTTTTTGCAGAATGTTTTGCCCCATGTCATGGAGTCCTAGTGAAATGTTATTACAGAGGTTTGAAGGAAAGAAATACATTTTAAAATATTAAATGATGAAATAAAGACAGGAAGGACTGTAAGAAATTAAGTATATGTTCAAGTATATAATGAGTTAATAGCAACGCGTAGTGAAACTGCTTAAGCAAGTAAAAGAACAACAGTTGCTTCAGCCAGAAATAGCACATGTTCAGATAAAGATACATTTTCTTTTTGGTTCAGTGTTCAGCATGTCAGCAGGGATTTTTTGTAAATCTATAGCTAGGTTTGTTTTGAAACCAAACTATATTTGGGTGTTTATACAAATGAGATACTTAGCAACTTAGTAGTAATCAAGGACGGGTAAATTCTACTGTATTCTGTTTAGGTGGTCGGGATAGGCTTTAAACTCTGGTGACTCTATCAAATGGGGTCTCAGAGTTGGGACTTTGCGTTCGGGAATAGGGTTATAAAAAAGCACCGTAACTTGATAAGAGTGTGCCTACTTTTATAATTTTTAGTATGGTCACCCGTTCTTGCAAGATCGTATAATAAATTCTAGTATCACTTCGTTTGCTTTGTCCGAATATTTTCTTATACGGTTCTACAGATAACATGTATATGTGTACGCAGATAAAGAGAAAAGAGAAAAAAATCTCTACTTTAACTATTTATACTGCCTTTCCCCTACTCCTTAAAGCAGGGCTTGACAAATTTGTTGTGAATCTAGGCGCCAGCTAAAAAAGTTAGGAGCCAGGATTTTTTTTTAAACCCACTTACTAAACTCACAGCATTTGAGGAAGCACCCTGGATTTACAGGTCAGTGCTGGTTGTTGTTGTTTTTTTATTATTATTATTTTTGATATATATATATATATATATCGTATTGGCTCGGATATAGGCCGCCCCCGTATATAGGCCGCACCCTAAAGGTTTGGTGCTTTTTTAAAGAAAAAGTTTTTTTTAATAGACATGCTGCCACTCTGCCCCCCCCCCTGAGATATGCTGCCACTCTGTCCTCCCCCCCGAGATATGCTGCCACTGTCCTCCCCCCCGAGATATGCTGCCACTGTCCTCCTCCCCCCCGAGATATGCTGCCACTCTAAACACCTCCCCCCCTACTTACCAGAGCAGACTCCCGGGTGTCTTGCGGGTCTATAGACCAGCCATTGCAGGGGGGAGTCTCTGTTGACTGTTGTAGGCTTCCATGCCTACAGGAATCATCAAAGGGCTTGTGGGGGCTCGTTTTTGCTGTTGCTGGTCTGCCTGGGCTTCCAGGCAGACCACCAGCAGCAGAGCCCCTTACAAAACGGGAATTAACCCCTAAATGCCGCAATCGCGGCATTGAAGGGGTTAACGCTGCACTGTCGTTCTCAGGGAGCAATCAGGCAGCAGGCTGGGAGTGTGGAAGCTAAGCAGAGTTTATAGAAGAAACATAACAAGCAAGGGATAGGGAGACCAGGCAAGAAACATAACAGGCAAGATATAAATGATACAGGGCACAAGACAAAGAATACGCAAGATCAGACACGAACAAGACAGGATACCCCTCTACCGGGGATACAAGACAGAACAGGACAGGTCAGGACACCCCACAGGTTACATCACAGACTGACACACATAAGTACAGAATCTAGCCTAGGACTTTTTGATAACTATTGGAGATTCTGTCACATCTTATGGCCATAGTATGCTTAGACCACCACTACGCCAAAGTACTCCAATGACGGTGGGTCCTAACGCTAAGGCCTGTATCTGAAACTAAACATTGAATCCAAACACAGAACCAAGAAGGACCTTTAGACTGCAGACTGAGACAAACAGAACAAATGGGTGTGACACACCTTATAAAGGAAACAGGAGCTGAAGCAAAGAGCAGACTGGAATCAAGGAATCAGAGGTTCAGGACAGAGCGTGTGGAAATCCAGGAGTGGACTACAGCAAAACATGGGAACTGAGGCAAGGCAGGGAAAAACAGAGATATGCAGCTCTGCAGCCTGGACGGACCCTGACACCGAGATGGGGCAGTATCTTCTATGAGGTGATCTCAAAAGGATCAAAATACACTTACAATTAGATGTGGCACAACTCAATGAGTAATGTGCATAAGCGTTTTTAGACAACCAATAGTCCGGTACAGTGTCTCGGAAGTCTCTGAGAGACATACGTTTACGTGTAAATGTGTAAGGGCAGTGTACGTGTATATGTGTGTGTGTAAGGGCAGTGTACGTGTATATGTGTGTGTAAGGCAGGGCTTGACAAATTTGTTGTGAATCTAGGCGCCAGCTAAAAAAGTTAGGAGCCAGGATTTTTTTGTACACTAACAGTTAGTTAGGAGTGATCTGATCATTATCAGTCCACTTACTAAACTCTGACTTTCAGGTCAGTGCTGTTTTTTTTTTTTTTTTTTAATGCTTTCAATGCTGATGTTCCATTGGAGCACAGCATTGACTGATATTAAGTCCCCACAAGCTTGTGGGGACAAATGTTAACCCCTGCAATGCCACGAATGTGTCATACACAATTGTGGCATTGAAGGGGTTAACGCTGCACTGTCGCTCTCATGGAGCGATCAGGCAGCAGGGGCGTGTTGGGGCTGGTGTCCACACTCATGTGGAGACCAAAGAACCCTCTCCCCCAGTCCCTGAAGCTGCCTCTGGCAGCTGGGATGCAATGGCTGGTCTATAGACCAGCCATTGCAGGAGGGGAGTCTCTGATGACTGCTGTAGGCTTCCATGCCTACAGGAATCATTAAAGGGCTTGTGGGGGCTCGTTTTTGCTGTTGCTGGTCTGCCTGGGCTTCCAGGCAGACCACCAGCAGCAGAGCCCCTTACAAAACGGGAATTAACCCCTAAATGCAGCGATCGCGGCATTGAAGGGGTTAACGCTGCACTGTCGCTCTCAGGGAGCAATCAGGCAGCAGGGGGGTGTTGTGGAGACCAAAGAACCCTCTCTCCCTGGCCCTGAAGCTGCCTCTGGCAGCTGGGACACAATTGCTGGTCTATAGACCAGCCATTGCAGGGGGAGTCTCTTTGATGACTGCTGTAGGCTTCCATGCCTACAGGAGTCATCACAGGGCTTGTTGGGGCTCGTTTTTGCTGTTGCTGGCCTGCCTGGGCTTCCAGGCAGGCCACCAGCAGCAGAGCCCCGTACAAAACGGGAATTAACCCCTAAAATGCCGCGATCACGGCATTGAAGGGGTTAACGCTGCACTTTCTCTTTCCTGGAGCGATCAGGCAGCAGGGGGGTGTTGTGTCAGGTCCCCACACATTTGTGTGGGGACCCAATCAACACTCAACCCCCTTTCCTGAAGCTGCCTGTGGCAGCTGAAAATGCGATTGCTGGTTTTCCAGCAACCGCGTTTTCAGCCTACAGAATCACTCCGTGGGAGTGATCTCAGGCTCAGGGGCGGGCTCTCAGACTCCTGGGCAGACAGCAGCAGAAGCAGCGCCCCCCGCGATCACAGGCTGACAAACACCTAGGCGCCAGGACAAAATTCTGAGTCGCCATGGCGACTTGGCGCCTGGGATTTGTCGAGCCCTGGTGTAAGGGCAGTGTATATGTGTTTATGCGTTTGTAAGGGCAGTGTATATGTGTGTTTATGGGCAGGTTTGTGTGTGAAGCCACTGTGTCTGGCTGACAAAAATTAAGCGTGTTTTAAGTGGCGATGCAAGCGAGACATTTTAAAGTGCAATTGCTTGTATTGATGAGTTCTGCGAAAAAAAAGTGTCCCTCTTTAATTATTATTTATTGTATTATTTTATTGATTTTTTTTATTTTTTTAAATCACAGTGAAAAGAAAAAGGTGTGCTAAGCTAGTCTCAGGCTCAGATAATACAAATGTGTAATATGAGGACTACCAAACAGGCATGAACAATACAGTGTATTGGCTGTACAGTGTATCCAAAAAACAAAAACTGTCTGCGCTTCTCACCCTAATAAAGTTAGCAACAAATATATAAGCATAATATAAATGAGAGGCTTTGGTTATTCTTAATTGGCCAAAGCAGAATTAAGGTCACCCGCCACGTCAAGGCACACTCTCAATAGGGTGAGAACCTACTCTCACCTCCTACATAGTGGGCACACAAAGCAGTATTTTGTATAGAGATCACAGTGTCTGATCTGTGCCTCATCGGAGCGATCGGATATACTGAAGGGGTTAAGTTAATTTTCATGGCAAAAGATGGACTGTGCAAATGATTGCATCTGATCACTCTTCATAACATTCTGGAGCATATCTAAATTGTGAAAATTAGTATTTTTGTAATTCTCAAAAAGTTTGGCCACGTTAACCCTTTATAGCCGAGGACTCATGGGGGTATGTTTGAGTTGGGTAGGGAGGCACTGTTGCTTTTCTGAGGAGGCTCCTTAACTGCCTGCCCAGTCCCTTCTTATGTCTAAGTAACCCTCTCCTCATTGGGGGCACAGGGTGACCGAGAAACCCTGTCTGGTCACAGCTTGCACACCCCAAAGTCCAGCCCTGCCATGAGGGAGCTCAATCATCCCTCGCGGCTGCATAAAAAGAAAATTAAAGTACGGTGTTCCAATTGGGGGGGGCACAGCATGATGTAGGGGGTCATGGTAGCCGACATCACTGCCCAGCACTCAGAATTCATCCACGGGACTTGCTCAGCACCCAGATCCCACTCATAGGAATTTTCGACCACCCAGATTGCATCCACAGGACTTGCTCAGCACCCAAGTTGCATCCAGACCACTTGCTCTGCACCCAAGTTGCATCCAGACCACTTGCTCGGCACCCAAGTTGCATCCAGACCACTTGCTTTGCACCCAAGTTGCATCCAGACCACTTGCTCTGCACCCAAGTTGCATCCAGACCACTTGCTCTGCACCCAAGTTGCATCCAGACCACTTGCTCTGCAATCAAGTTGCATCCAGACCACTTGCTCTGCACCCAAGTTGCATCCAGACCACTAGCTCTGCACCCAAGTTGCATCCAGACCACTTGCTCAGCACCCAAACCACTTGCCCAGCACCCGGGTTACATACACGGGACTTACTCAGCACCCAAATTGTACTCATAGGACAGTGATGGCGAACCTATGGCACGTGTGCCACAACAGGTGTTCTGCCCTCACTATGTGTTGCTAGTAAAAGGTTTGGCTCAATAAAAACCCAGGAAACAAGGGTACTGTTTGGATTCTTACTGACTTTACTTTAATTTGATTTTATTTTTGTATTTATTTTTGTAAAACTGCAAAGTATACAGAATTAGGAACATATATTAGAACATTGTTTGAACACATTTTCAAACTACAATGCATACAAGTGACAGGCATACATGACTATTCAAATGTCAACTGACAGAAAACAAAGGCCTAGCTAGCCAAGTTCATATCACCTTACTGACATGAAAATAATACCGTATTTGCTCGATTATAAGACGAGGTTTTTTTAAGAGCAATACCCCTCGTCTTATAATCGAGGTCGTCTTCTAATCAGACCTCAAAATGTCCGCTAGGGCCATGCTACTTACCGGGCTTTGGTCGCGAGCAGCAGGAGAACAGGAAGCTGGAAGGGTGTCACATAACTCTGCCTCCCCCTCCTTCCTCTGGGGGCGGGGCCAGAGAAGTTGCACGCACAGCCGGGCCCCTGCAGAAGTCTTCGAGTGAGAGATCTGCAGTTCAGGTAAGGGGGTGGGGGAGGGTTTTTGAGCAAGTATGTGTGATTTATGGAATAAATGTTTGTGAATGAGTGTGTTAGTATGGATGTGTAAGGGGGGTGGTGGTGGTAGCATGGCATAGGGAAGCTGTACTCACACTCCTATCATCCTCAGGTTCCAGCATGTACTGGCTGCCTTGGCTTGATAGGAGTGCGATTGCTGTTAGCAGAGATATATATATATACCTCCAGAAATGCCTTTTAACCCCCTATATGCCACTCTGCCCCATGATATGCCTTTTAACTCCCTATATGCCACTCTGGCATATAGGGGATTAAAAGGCATATCATGGGGCAGAGTGGCATATAGGAGGGTATAAGACATTTCTGGAGGCAGAGTGGCATATAGAGGGTTAAAAGGCACATCATGGGGCAGAGTGGCAAATAGGGGGTATAAGGCATTTCTGGGGGCAGAGTGGCAACCCTGGGGGCAGATGTGCATAACTGGGGGGGGCAGGTTGGCAAATAAAAGGAAATAAAAAAATATATATTTTTCTCAATCATAGCTTTTATTAAATATGAAAATATTGTTTACATGAATTAATATTTACTAGTAAAACTTGCGCGAGGCCTCTGCCGCGGTGCCGGCGTTTCATGTTGAGTGACGGAATATGACATCATACCCCAGTGCTCAGCAGTGTGCACCGCGGAAGAGCAGCAAGGCCTCATGCTCCCATCGCAGGACTTCAGCAGGATAAGTGAACTACAAAGGGGGTGGGGGTAGATAGTGAGAAAGGGGGGAGAGGTCGTGAAAAAGGTTTTTTTAATGAGAGAATTAATGAATTAATGTGTGGATGAATTGTGTGGATGAAGTAATGTGTGAATTGTGTATGAATGATAGAATTAATTAATGTGTGAATTAATTGCTTGAATGATTTTTGAAAATGTAAATGATTTGCGTGAATGAGAGAGAGAATTAATGATTGTGTGAATGAAAGAGTAAATGAGTGAGTGACTGTATAAGCGTTAGTGTGTATCATAGATATATAAGTGATTTGGGGAAATGGCTAAAGCAGGGTGTTTCAGCCTCGGGGGACCACAGTGGCACAGGGTGTTGGGACAAAGATGGTGCAGGGTGGGCTATTTGGAGGACAAAGATGTCTTACACTGGGCTGTTAGGGGGCAAAGATGCTCACATTGGTCTGTTTGTGGAGAAAATATGGGTCAGGCTGGGCTGTTTTGGGACAAAGATGGCAAGTCCTATGTGTGTAATCTCAGTGCTGGTCAGGTTCTATGTGGGCAATGTGGATTCCGGGACTGGCCTTTGGGTTGTGCAACCTGTAATCTATGCCTGTAATTAAGGGAGTTTTCTCTATACCTTTAATGCTAAGTTTACATGTGATTTCCAATTGACCTATACCTGCAAAGCTAGTTTGTGTTATTCTGTTGATCTATATCTAGGATGCTATGTTTCCATACATTATTTATGTATACCTGCAAATACAGGGTTTGTATGTCTGAATATGTCTATTCAGTTGATCCAGACCTGCAGTGCTGTTTCCAAGTGTTTGCATATACAAGTATGTAAGAACTGAGAGAGACAAAACACTTGTTAAGCACTCAGACTGCAGTCAGAGGACTTGCCCCAGCAACCAGGTTGCACTCAGAAGACTTGCCCCAGCAACCAGGTTGCACTCAGAAGACTTGCCCCAGCACCCATGTTGCACTCAGAGGACCTGCCCCAGCACCCAGGTTGAACTCAGAGGACTTGCCCCAGCACCCAGGTTGCACTCAGAGAACTTGCCCCAACACCCAGGTTGCACTCAGAGGACTTGCCCCAACACCCAGGTTGCACTCAGAGGACTTGCCCCAGCCCCCACATTGTATTCATAGGAGTGGCAGCAGCATCCATATTCCATCCAGAGGACTTGCTAAAGCACTCAGACTGCACTCAAAGGACTTGCCCCAGCACCCAGGTTGCACTCAAATGACTTGCCTCAGCACCCAGGTTGCACTCAGAGGACTTACTGACTGCCCGGCGTCCCTCTCTATCCACCGCTCCCTGACGCCTGGGTGGCATGCCTTGGCTTGGCCCTGGGCATGGTGGATTGGACATCAGAAACCCCAAGTATAAAGGCTGATACTTAAATTGATTACACAAATAAAGCACAGTGCATCTACATCACCCGTTATACCATAAACTTGACCTGAATATACCAGATATTTGTCCCAAATGTGCAGCCCCATCAGCCCACCTCTTCTGTGGGATTGCCCTATAATCCAAACTTTTTGGACCCAGATACATACATATCCTCAGCAAACACTTAAATTAAAATGTGACCTCACACTACTTTGAGCCTTGTTTGACTTCTACCAATGAGAGGAAGTCTGCCATGTAACAGATAGGGAAAAAAACATTGTTGCTGCATCTTTTGCTACTGCAAAAAAGGCAATCCTTTCTCAGTGGATCCATGCCATGACTCTACCAACAAACAAAATATTTTTGAAATGGACTGGGTCAAAGCAACACACAGAAACACAAAAACCAAAAAATTTTCACACAACCATACATGCATTAGATGAATCTGTGGAACTTTTCAGCATACAGGATCGTTCTTACTACGATTATTACTTTGGAAATACCCTGTACCCGAGATTTAAGTGAATAATAACTGAAGGTGACAGATGACCATGCTTTTGCACAGGGTTGGTCTTTCCTCTGTGACACTTGCCTACAACCTCATTTGCATCTAGATGCAATTGGGAAGTGAGTTTCCCATTAACCGTAGTAGCCAATATTTCAACAGATGATCTGGGCTCCACAGATTCAAGACTACCCCCCCCACACAATGATGTTATCAAACTAACCATGCCTAAATGGAGTCCGATAACTGAAACCCTATAGGGTACTATATTTAATGGATGGATATGGCCCTCTAGAAACAAAAAAAAACTAAGGATGTGGGGTGTTTCTGTAATCAGGAGATGCAGCTAAACAATTTTGGCTGGGTTTCTTTGCCGTAACACATACCCTATGCAAAAAAATCTAAGCAACACAGAAGTGTTGGTGAAAAAAAGCGCAGGATATTTCTGCAGCCACCTGTGATTGGTGGCCAAATAGCTGCATGAAGAGTGCCCAAATCTGATAAGATAGTCTGGGTTGTCTGCTTTACAGAAATATATACCTTTGTGGGTATGTTTGGTTTATTTGTTTAAAATTAGAGTTGCAATCCCATCATACCCAATGTAAAAATTAGACTTGGCCACCAGGGGGCTCTTCGTGCTCATCTTCGGCAAAAAAAAAATCTTCATATTCCGCGAATATTCGCCTGTTCCTGTCTTCTCTTCAGGCGAATATTCGTTGAAATTCTTCGTGTTCGTTTTTTCCGTTTTTTTTTTATAAGGGGTTAATACGGGGTTAACGCGTACCGCAGCAACTCTGGCGCCAGGATTTTAAATGTCCGTATGAGCAACTCTATTGGTCACCAATTGGTTGATGCCAGAGGAGGTCCCTGTAGGCGACCAATAGGCTCACTCGCACTGCCCTGTAACCCCTGACGGCGAACCTACGGATTTCCAGTTACGTCAACTCCCGCAAAGATAAAGTAGGCTAGATGGGGAAGGGACCAGGGAGATTAGTAGACGAAGACGATCACGAAGATTCTTCGTGTTGTCTGTCTTCGTCTACGTTTTACCGCCACTGTCTTCTCTTCTTCATGTCTTCAGAACGCACACGAAAACGCACTCTTCGCGTTTGTTTTCATGTTCACCCGAAGACGAATGCACGAGTCTAGTAAAAACTCTAATGCTTTGTAAAGAATAATGTACACCTTATAGCATGTTCCCTATAAGTGCTGAGAAAGTATGGGAATCATATATAAATTAGGTATTTCTGAAATCAGGACACCTGAATGGATAAACTTGGAAGGCATTTTCCATCACCTTTTGTTCAGAGGGGAAAATATCTAAAAAATGTGTTTTTTTTTCCCTAACTTTAGCTAGTTTTTAAATTTCTCATCCTAAATATTCAGCTAATTATCTAACTATGGTATCAAAAGCCATCTCTCTCTCCTTGAAAAAAACAATATACTGTATACTGTGTATACTGGGTACACTGTTCGCAGGAAAGGGGAATAATCGCTGAACCAACATACCGCAAAAATGACAAAATTGCTCAGGACTTGAGGTATCAAAAACCCCTGGGACTGAAAGGGTTAATATTTTATGCATTAATGATGTCATACCTCACGATGCGATTTGCACAGCGTTCAGTGAAACCTAAACCTCTCAGTGTTCCCTCATAAAAATATAATTAAATAATTTAATTTCGTGCAAGTGCAAGCATTTCCACAGTGTAGAAGACATACAATACTAAAATCTGAGGGTCCTCCAAACTGAAATAACTAGTGGCAGCGGTAGTACTGAAATAAAAAAAAACGTGTCATCAACAGTCGCTAAGCTACTTTTTAACTTTCTTAAATTAATGTACAAGAATTCGGTATTCCGTCACGCCATTTTATTGCCCAAACACAACCGAAAGCACTACCATAGTTGATATGTTTTAATGTGTAGCACATCCAGACCGGAAGATGGCACACCATCTAGCATTCGGTCTTTCGCTATCGTCTCGTTGGTTCATATCATTTGAGCGTGACGTGGAATAAGACTCGTCAGCAGAAGCGCTGGGAAGTGGGATATTGGAGTTATAAAGGTGTATGTTTTGGGACCTAGAGTAAAATTACTGAAGGTAAGAGAGACGGTTATGTAAATTTATGGTGGCTAATGCTGAGGACTGATACCTGGAAGGTTACATGCAGAGAAAGCTATTGACGACCATAAACCGGTGAATGGAAAAGTAGTATGTGTTATGGGCGTCTGGGAAGAGATGGCTTCGCTAGTGGAATCTGGTGGTGGGGAAGTGTGGGAGAGCGTCTCCCAGAATGGTAGAAGTTGATTCAGTTGCGGTGGTAATTCAGGAAGCCTATTGAAGGGAGCTGCAGTTAAAGGCTAACAGCTACCATTTCCCTCATGGGTCACATTTATTGTGTGTGTGTGTGTGTGTGTGTGTGTGTGTGTGTGTGTGTGTGTGTGTGTGTGTGTGTGTGTGTGTGTGTGTGTACATGGTGCTTTGACTGTTCCCAATTTCCCCAGCATTAGTTACATGCAGTGCAGTTGTGTGCTGCCTTTCCTAGGTGACCTTTGGTCAGTAAGGGGTAGTACTAGCCTGAGCTGATGTTGCACGTACTGTATGTGAAACCAGAGCACTGTTGCAAATACAGATGCATTTTGCCGTTTTTGTGACAATACATGGCTAAGGATCATTCGCAGCAGATTATCACAGTGTCACATCTGATGCAAGTTACGCAGTGTTATGATCTCCAAGAAACTTCCAGGCCATAAGAACTTGCTATTTTATGTCAATTTGTGGGGGAAAAAATATTTATTTCTTATTACCATCATAGACTAACAGTAGGATATAAAATATGGTGGTTGTTGCCATTTAGGAAAGAGATGTCCAGAGAGGTATATATCTGGGGATGGAGAGAGAGACTGGGTAGAAGGTATTTGCTGAATAAAGAGGGAATGACCTGACAGATTGATAAGAAACAGTGGAGAGGGATTGGACAATAGATCGTGTGATAGCTTGTGAGAAGATAACAGGAACACTTTGGGGTGTGGGGGGGGGGATAGCACCATAAAGTTGCAAATTCTGTGACCATAAACAGACTGTTAATGTGATTGTTGATAATTTGATAAGTACTTTTTTTTTTCTTTTCAAAATCCAATGTTTATTTGATTTTTCAATTTTATAATAGGGGAGAAGTGGTACAGAAGGGAAGGGGGGAGGAAAAATAGGGGAATCAACACAATAAAGTCAAGATGACATGGCAATAAGTCACAGTACACCATAGGTAAGTACGCAATACATGGAAATGCAAAGGTGGACAGGCATAAATACACTTGATAACACAAATGGTACATCGGCGGCATGGAAGCATGAAACAACGTATAACTGCCCCAAACGGAAAAACTACTGAGGCACCTACGAAGAGTGATCACCCACATACATAAGCCAGTGAAACCAGGTAGCAGTGTAGGCGTCCCTTTGCTTTATAGAGGTAGCCGAGAGGTCCTCGATCACCCTGATTTCCTCTACCTTACACATCCATGCCTGCAATGTCGGAGGGCGATCCGACTTCCAGTGTAAGGGTATAAGGCATCTCGCAGCGTCGAGCAGATGTCGAACCACAGACTTTTTGAATTGTGAAATGGAAAGCGAAGTGTAGTGTAAAAGCATAGAGTGGATAAGTACTTTTTGTTTATCATTGTTTTTGTTCTGTTGCAGGAAAAATGTCCCGAGGTGCATCAAAACTTGGAAACCTGAAAGACAAATTAGATGGAAACGAGCTTGATTTGAGCTTGAGTGACATGAGTGAAATACCAGTGCGGGAACTGGTTAGTCTTTGTGTAGAGGGCTTTTGCAACAATTTATAGTTTACCTATGGTGGCAATTATTTGTTCATCTATATTTTTCAGGGACTCAGTGATTGCTAAATATCAAGGTCATATAGCACTAGTTTCCTTCTCTTTTCGGGAAGTAGTTTAAAACACTTATGCCAATATGAACGTACAAACTTTTGCTCTGAATCAAAAATTTACAGGTCACAGGTGAGCGTGCATATAGGCACTCATGGTCCTCATTCTGGCCTAGCTTTGTAGGTCGGTGGGGAGTGGCAGCCCCTAAGGCTTCAACGCTGCTCAATTGGCCTTGTAGGAAGCGAAGACCTTTGATCTCCATAGTATGCTCTACCTAGCTCCCTGCATCCTTAAGAGAAATTGCACAGTGGTAACGATAGGGGCCATTAAGGCTTGTGGCAGTGTGCAGTGCTCAAGGTAAAAACATTGCTCTCCCCACACTGACCGTATGATGTGAAGGTCCACTGTTAACAGCTTGTGCACATTAGCGCTGGCATCACAAGAAAGAATGGCTATAATTGCAATTATTCCATGCCAGTCACACTTTAAATACATATTTAATGGCAATGCAGTTATGTACGACAAGAAGCATTTTCCTTCCATAAACTTCTGTGTAATGCAAATCACTTGGTTGATGGAAAATGCCCATAATCTGTTTTATTGGACCCTTTGATATTATTCCTTTAGGAGCTACCAGTATATTACCAGTGTTGCTTTTGCTTTTATATAGGAACCAGTTATCAACAGGATGTTTTATTTTGTATTTTAGGCAGCAATACCAAAGGCCACTGTATTGGACCTGTCTTGTAACAAGCTGACAGCATTACCGGTGAGAGGTTGCATTGATGGTATCTCACTTTCCAGAGGAAACATGTACAGTACTGTTGCAAGCATATTTTTCCATGCTTTGTTATTAAGAACGTCTAATTCTTTTTTTTCCCATAGGGGGACTTTTGCTCTCTCATTCACATTGTAAAGTTAGATCTCAGTAAGAATCTGCTAGTGCAACTTCCATCTGAATTTGGAAGACTGATAAATCTTCAACACCTGGATCTGTTACAGAACCGACTGACAGTGCTGCCTGTCACCTTTGCATATCTAAAGGTAAAAGTTAGTATTTGAAGTGGGGCTGTGTGTAGATGATATTGTCATATAGGGCCATAGTGCCTTTTTCTGGCTACGCAATTTTTATCGTTGATATTGCCCCTGAAATTTTCTAGCTTGATATGAAAATATGGGCTATAATAATAAGAACAATAGGTATTTAACAATATTAAAAGTCAACAATTTAAAATCAATCTGTTACACCAAAATACATAGTGTTTTAAAATCAATGTTCTCAGATTACAAACAAAACCTGTCCCGTTTCACCATTTAGGCTGCCTTAGAGGCAAAAAGAAAAACTGTGGAGTGAAAGTGTCATCTCTGTACCTTTGAGCCTGTTAACCCCCAGCTGCCCAAAACAATTGTATTAATTTTGCAAAATGCATGAGGATGTAGAGTTTTTAAAACCGTTTTCTGTAAGCTGAATAGTTATGTTTTATAACTGTAGAATCAGAGTTAGAACTGTTGGAGAGTGTTCACCTGTATATGGAATAGGGCACCTTGGTACAACTGGTAGTGCATATAGTGTAGAATGCATGATTTTCTCATGTCATTCCCAGTAGCAGGAAGTGGTGAAGATAGATAAGGCATGAACTTGTAAAGTCCCCGGAACCTACCCCTTATGCTGTCTGGGGTAGGTGAGCTATCTTCTCCCATTTATTGTTTTGTAGAGCTTGTGGGAGTGCACTGTACTGCACTCTGTGGAGTTGGAGAAGCCTTGTGTTCTGTACTGGTTTGGTCCTTGTGCAACCAGGCAGCTACTAAGTGCTGGGGCAGGATCCTTAGACAGGTCGCTAGAGGTTTTACAGCCCTTGGGCAGGCTGATTACCGATAGACCTCTGGGGTTGCTGCTTTGTGCAGCAGTAATGACTTCAGGGCACTCTGTTTCTGCTGCAGTGTGATGAAATTGGGAGTGATACGCACATCTCCTCTAATTCCAGGTGGCAATATATCCAAAAAAGCTTTTGATTCCAGTTCCATTATGTGAGAAACAAAGGCATTTACTGTCTGGTCCTTGTGATTCCAAAGGCTTTGGGCTGATTGTGGAGTTCAGATTCCTAAATAATTGTATTATTTACTGCAAGTTCTAGATGGAGCTCATAAAAACCACTTTAGGGATCTTGTCCCCAGGAAGCTTCCAGGCAAGACTGGATGTACGTTTATGAGGGTGGCAATTCTTTGCTCTCATGTAATGTAGCATCTTCAGCTTCAGACAATACTGTCCAGCCTTGCCTCAGTCCCCCCTGTGTCTTTCCAAAATGTTAGAGGTTAGAGCAGTGTTAAGGAATACATAGAATAGTGACATTTCTGGATGACTTGTTACTGGCAGCTGTGTCTGAGAATATTTTATGCTCTCATATTCAGAGAACAGTAGGATTTCAAGACATGGATTCTAAATTTGAAAAAATCTAATCTTCAAGAACAGTTGCATTTCTGAGTTTAGGAATTGACACCTCCCTACAGAAGACATTTCTTCCAGAATCTCGTAGTCCTGACTACTATAATTATGCGTCAGTGAAAGTGCAGTTTAGACTGATAATGAAGCATCTGGGACTGGTGATATCTTGGGTCCTTTCTCACATAAGGGAATCAGGGGTTTGGGATCAGGGTTTTTTTTCTGCTACAATGAAAAAAATATCAGATGATGGCTACAAAATAGGAAACTGTTAAAAGGCATCTACTTAGCAGAACCTGTTTGGACAGTTGTCAGAGTGCTTTCCTCAATCAGTGACTAGCATTACATCCTTGGGTTAGAAGTTCTTTTGTAGGTGAAATGTAGAATCCAACCTAGAAGAAGAGGCTTGTCTGTATCCTCAGATCTGAATTTGATGGCTCGGCTAACACCACCATTTCAATTTTTTAAGAGGTACCTGTGAAATTCCTCTGAAAAATACCCCTCATCTTATAATCAGACCTCAAATAGAGGTCTGACTGAGACTAAGATATATATGATTTTGGCCACTTCTGTGCAGTACCACAGTGGCTCTTACTGACCAGCCTAATACAATTTTCTGTTACCTTTTAATAATTAAACTTTTAAATAATCCCATTTTCCCCTGGACTTTGTTTAAATGGCCCCAGTCTGATAGCGACTCCTCTACACACATTCTCAAATCTAAAACGTTTTTGTGTGGTGTGACTCGGTCACTATTCGTATATTAACCCCTTCAGCACCGGGTTTTTGTTACTAAGGTTGCGCTAAAAGACTGGAGCCGTTTTTGCTATGTCTTTCTTCAACTGTAATTTCTCCTCAATTAGTGCACCCACACAAATCATATATTGTTTTTTTCAGCACAAGTAGGACTTTCATTTGAAACCATATTAATCTGGGTAGTACATTGTTTTGTTTGAAATAAACTTGAAAAGGTGGGGGAGGGGAATGAAAAAATGCATTTTTTACAGTGTTGCATACATACAAATTGTACACACATTGAACCAATGGGGAAAAATTATCCAAAATATATTCATTAACTTGTCCTGATTTTGAAACCACCCAATATGGCCAGGATCTTCATCTATTTTGACCAGTATAGGGCAAATATTGCAAGGCATGCATCACGTTTGTAAAACCTTTTAGAATGTGGCATGGTAGGCTAATAACTGCAGTAGTTGTCACAGATACTGATTATTCCCCCCAAAATTATGTTTATGAACAGTAGATAAGTCAAGGTGTACAACTAGGGTCATTTTATCACCAATTGCTGTCAAATTGTGAGGTATTTTTATATATATATATATATTTTTTTTTTGCCTATGTTGCAATGTTGCTTTAGATTTCATATTATATTTTGTATAGAATATGTGCAACTGCAGAAAAAAATTGTGTTCACCAGCATCCCCTGGTTCCAACAAGGCCTCACATGCATGGTTCATGCATTTTTTGATGAAGCTGTGAGGGCAAAACTGGAACATGCTCATTTTAGTTTTCAAATTTGGAATTTTCAGAAATTGGTTTACTGGGCCCATGTCCCATTTAGGGACATTTTGGAAGCCCCCCACTGTAAATTACCACATAAAACTATATATTTATGAACAGTAGACAAGTCAAGGTGTTCAACTAGGGTAATTTTGACAGTTTTCAGGCAGCTATTTCTTCACTGATGTCTGCCAAACTTCACAGGGAAATTATTTTTGTTTCTGCCCTACCTGATAGGCAGAGCTATTTCTCTCTGTCTGTGCCAGCAAGGAAAAGGAATTCCCAGGTAAGAATTCACAGTTTATAGCCATAAAGCCTACTTTGTCAACCACATATCTCTCACATGGTTGGCACCTTAGGTTGATAAAGGAACCTCTTTCTGCATTATGTCTTCATTCTACTGGGGCTGATTCAATGTCTTGGGCAAGGGCAGCTGGTGTTTAGGTGGATCAAATTTGGTAAGGCAGGAGTTTGGAAGAATCTACACACATTTACTCCTTGCTATTGACTTTATATTGCTTCAGCTGAGGACTCCCAAGATTAGCAGGGGAGTATTATAATGAGTTTTGTGATCTCTATCTTTATTTATATTTGATCTTAATACTATGGGTACATCAGTAGCATAATTTCCACTCTAATAGTGTTGCGTACATCAGGCTTTGTTCACTTAGGATATGGAGGAGATTCCGGGGATTTTATAATTTCCTGCCAGGCAGCGCTACCTTTTACTTTCTTTGTCATTTCCCAGTAGCATAAAAAAGGGTGAATTATTGGGCACAAATCCTCTTGTTTCAGAATAGTTATAGGGGTTATTATTATTATAATACCAAGTCCCCAGTTGTCCTGTTATATTTGCATAGATTGGTTGTATGTGTTTCTAACAAACCCTAGGTGCTGGTGCTTTCGATGAGAAGAAGTGAGGGAGTGATCAAACAAATTAAACTGCAGTTATTCGGTTCATGATATTTAATATTGTGCGAT
Organism: Spea bombifrons; assembly: GCF_027358695.1. Classification (NCBI taxonomy): domain Eukaryota; kingdom Metazoa; phylum Chordata; class Amphibia; order Anura; family Pelobatidae; genus Spea; species Spea bombifrons. The sequence continues at coordinate 5,326,716 of NC_071099.1, forward strand.
ATAACATGAGATGTTACATTTTGGGGGTTTGTGGTATGTTGTGAATTGGTAGTGCATACATGTTTTGTTCACACTTTCTTTTGGAAACAGAACCTCAAGTGGCTTGATCTAAAGGACAATCCACTCAATCCAGCTCTGGCCAAAGTAGCTGGCGACTGCCTGGATGAGAAGCAGTGTAAAGAATGTGCCCAGGGGGTGAGTTGAGATAATATAGCCTATGAAATGTAAGTGGTGGAATCTAATTTTATGGAGAGGAATAAAGTAAAAGTCACACATTTCCGTATGCTAAACCTATGTAAATATTACCGTATTTGCTCGATTATAAGACAAGGTTTTTTTCAGAGCAAGTGCTTATTATCAGGGTTGTCTTATAATCAGACCTCAAATAGGTCTGACTATGAGACTAAGATCCAGATCCCCCGCAGCGCTGCAGGGGACCTAGATCCTCCTGTCTTATGCCCCCCAAACTTTAACGGTGCTTCTGACTCCCCGGTGTGTAGCCGGGGCAACATGTAGACGTCTACGCGATTCGGATAGACAACTTCCGCTGCAGCCGGAAGGAGGGGCGATTAGCAGCGGGGGTTGTCTGCGTCCATCTTGCAGACCTTCCCCGGCTGTCAGAGAGAATTCCCCGCACCGGTGCGGGTAACCCTCCTCACTGACAGCTGGTGTGGGTAACCCTCCTCACTGATAGCTGGTGCGGGGAACCCTCCTCACTGACAGCTGGTGCGGGGAACCCTCCTCACTGACAGCTGTAAGTTTGGGGGTGGGGTTGTTAAATGGGGGGCATAAGACATTTCTGTAGGCAGAGTGCTCTATGAAATGCCTTTTAACCCCCTTAATGCCACTCTGCCTCCAGAAATGCCTTTTACCTCCCTATATGCCACTTTGCCCCATAATATGCCTTTTAACCCCCTAAATGCCAGAGTGGGGTATAAGGCATTTCTGGAGGCGGAGTGGCACATAGGGGGTCAAAAGGCATTTCATTGGGCACAGTGGTATTAAGAGGGTTAAAAGGCATATCATGGGGCACAGTGGCATATAGGGGGTATAAGGCATTTCTGGGGCAGAGTGGCAAGCCTGGGGGCAGATGCATAACGGGGGGGGGGGGCAGGTTGGAAAATAAAAGGAAATAAAAAACTTATATAAAAAAAAAATTCTCAATCAGCTTTTATTTAAAAAAAAATGGTTTACATGAATTAACATTTACTGGTAAAACTTTTTTCCTATAGGGTCGTCTTATAATCAAGCAAATACGGTAAATAGGCATTACATTATGCAATATATGGGTCCTAGGACCCCTTGACGATAATTTGCATGCCAGGCGCATCATGGAAACAAAGATCGCTTTCTTCTCCCAAACACTATTGCTGTAATGCCTTGATATTGAGGCATTCAGCAACACCAAAAACTGTTGCAGGCCCCCCTGTGATCGCTGCCCTGAGAGGCAACGTGTGCCGTATATAATATGGTTGAGGCTGCTTGTTTTACAAGCTCAAACAGTGTAGCTGAATGTCTCCATATCGATGCATTTCAGCAACATAGAAAACCCACCCCAGGACGCACTGTGGGTGCATGTTGACTCTCTTAAGGTGGTGATGCCCACTAAAAAAATAAAACTAGTTCCCATGAGGATCTCTAGACCCTCCTGCGAAGTCTGAGTCTCCCTGGTTGAAGGTACTGCCTTCAACCATGCAAGTCAATGGAGCCTGGCTTACTCATCACAATGTGTTTACAAAAATGTGGCAACATGTAAATATCTCTGGGGATGTCGCTATCAGGGGAACCATTCAGTTTTCAGTTCCCGCAAAATGTAAAACAAAAAACAAAAAAGGCCAAAAATATAAAAGTGTATTCTTATGTGCAAGTTAAGATAATGGCAATTGTAACATCCTGGCTTGCCCCCATTTAAGTTGTAAGGTAGAGTCATATAAATTGTGTTCTGTGCAGGTTCTTCAGTACATGAAGATTGTTCAGTCTGATCTGGAAAAAGAAATGCAGCGTAAACTTCTGATGGAACAAGGTAAGTATTAACAGGAAGCAAAGTGTTTTTTGTTTTTTTTTTGTTTTTTCACTAATGGACAGTAGTGAGGTTAATTGATAACACCAGGTTTGTTTCAGCACAGAAGCAGAAACATGAAGCTGAGCAGCAACAGAGGGAGGAGCGGCAAAGACAGCTGAGGCGTCGGGAGAAAGCCCGGCAAAAAGATAAAAAGAGGAGAGACTACAATGCTTTACAGGCAGCTCAGAGACAAGTAAAGAATAACACAGAGAATGAAAAATCTTACAATCACAGTAAGTATTTTAGTGGCGGCATAATACACGTTTCCTCATTGTATAATATATATACGTATATACATATATACATGTGCATTTTTATACACCTACAGAAGTGTTTGCCATTCCCATTGAGAAGAAGCAGCAGCAGAGGCAATCGTGGCTGGGACGCCTTGTTGTCTTCATCCTGTTCATGTTGATGATGGCTATTGGGATTGTTGTGATTTGTCACTGTACGCAACTGCAAACTAAGAATATATGCTTCAGTATTAATGCAGTGTATGAGGAAACGTTGACTACTCTGCGCAGCTATCAGATCCTGGAAGGTATTCTACAGCCACCAGGCCCACAACAAGAAGGTCATTGACACTTGTATGAACTCACTTTAAATGGGGTGGGGTTGACTTGTACACCTCTTTCTATGGGGTACTTCTTTTTTATGAATTTGTGTGTCCATTGCTGCTGTGTTGGTGGATTTCATTGTTAAATGGGCTCCTTGATTTCCAGTGTTTTAAAATATTATTAAAATTATAAGGTATAATAGGATTAAATAGGAATATCTTGGTTTGTATTAAATACCCCTATGCAGAGGTGTATTTACTTTTGCCGCTGCCCTATGCCTGACTTAGGGCAGCACCTCGAGCCTCCAACCTCCCCCTCTGTGGCCGCCCTCAATACAGAGAGCTGGGATATGACATCATATAATGGCGATCCGTGTCTTAAAGGCAAACACCACCCTTTATGTACTCTTATGGAGGCGGTTCTAGGTCGCCGAGTCCTCCATAGTGTAAATGGACCTCTGGAAAGCAGAGACTTATGTAAACATCCCATTTAGCAGCAGTACCCTTGGGGAAGGGGCCTGACCACCTAAGACTTTGTCACAGTCTGTGATACCTTGAGTGCGCAATATATTGTTCATTGCAAACTTGCATATCATTTCCTCTAACTTATCCTAGAGTAAAATGGTAGTAAGTGGGCCAAGGTAGAGATGCATTTGTTGACATGCATATCCCTAAAATATATTAATTTACCGTGGATGGAAGAACTCAATAAAAAGAGATTCAATAAGCAGCAGTGGTAAAAACAGGACACTACTACTGTATAGTTAAGACACGTAAATTTTCAAAAATGGTTGACAAAAGATGTGGGTTGGATTTGAGTTACAGTGCTCAGACATTTCAGTGGTTTTGCTTTCAAATTTACAGAAAAAACATTCACATGAAATGTTTTCGTGGGAGAGACCAACAAATTTGTGATGTGTCACTTATTCAAACCATAAATTCTACTGTTCAGTACAATAAATTAACCCATATACTTGTGTTTAATGATTAAATAAATATCTTAGCGTTGGACAAACATTTTGTGTATACTAGCATGAGCAGGCATCTTGATTTCCTGTGTACTGGATTTGGATAATTATTGCTCCCATGGGTTGGCAGCTATTTGCTCTGGTAGTCTTTGTGAAGGTTGGTGAGAGACACAGTAACCGTATGCAGGGTAGTATGCATGTGTATAGAGTACAGTCACTGTGTGTTGGTTATAGTATACTTTTCTTCTATAGGGTTGTGTGACTTTGTATGGCGGGATATGCATGTGTACGGTATTGTGTAGCCGTATGGGTAGTATCACTGTAATGTTCTATTGTTTAGTATGACTGTGACCAGGGTAGTTTGTACTTCCCTAGGGTAGTGTGGCTATAGAGAGCAGTATGCATGTGCATAGGGTAGTGTGACTGTATTGTATGCATGTGTGTGGCATTGCGTGACTAGCATGCGTAGTGTCACTGTTAATTCTAAATCCAAAATAAAGAAGCAGAGGCTCAGCACTCAGATGGTAAGGTGAGTTTATTTCACACAGGCAACGTTTCGACACACAGGTCTTTCTCAAGCCTTAGAAACATAAGTGTGCACGCTCAAATATTTATGCAAAACAAGTGATTAAGGGGTTGGACACACCCGATCCTACATAACAATTTAAAGTCTATATATAAAGTGCATCTTATACAGTGGTGGTAGATTTTTTTTTCTTTCTAAAAAGGGGACCTGCTGCTTACCTTGATCCGTCGCGGCTGCACAGGAACACAGTGGAGTCACGTGAATGCACGTCGCATCACATGACTCCACTCAGTTCCTGTTCCTGCTCCTACTCAAGCAAGGCAGAGTGGAAACAGCGGCCCCCACGGAAGTTGGCGAGCAGCAGCTCAGGTAAGGTGTGGGAGTAAATGTATGTATATATGTGTGTTAGCATGGATCCGTTTGTAGGGGGAACAGGGAGGCTGAAAGTGATGTGCATGTACTGGCTGCCTGAGCATGATAGGAGTGTGATTGCTAACAGTTGCTAGCAGCCAACATCAATCACACTCGTATCATGCCCAGGCAGCCAGTACAATAACTTTATGTAATGTATATATTTTTTTTTTATTTTGGCCCCCAAAAATAGGGGTGCGTCTTATACAAGGGAGCGTCCTATACTTATACGGTATCATATCAAAAAAGTGTACACATGTTTAAAATCAACACTGTACTACAAACACAGTATAAGATCTAGAAATACTACTATAACAAAATTGTAGCATGATAATATACAATATTAAAGACCGGTCTGTCAACGCAGCTGCACTAGTCAAATATTTCATAATCTCAAACCCTACAAAGAAGCGTTAAATAAACCGAGCTGAAATAAACAATCTAAAAAAGATAAAGGATAATGTTTAAGTTAATATATATAAGAATGTCATTATGTAAAAATATATTTTTCCAAAATAATTTAATTCACAATCATCTTAAATATCTCATTCGGGCATGGTTTTCACACAAATTAACAGCCTATGACACCTGGTATTTCCAAGTAGTCTCCCATCCATGTACTAACCAGGCCCAAGGGTCCTTAAGGGGTTAAGGGCAACTCCAGTAGTAGTAATCGAGCACTGAGCCTTGGCTGGCAGACACTGGCACATCATAAACACATGCAGCCCGTGGAGCAGGACTGGATCTTTTTAGAAAAAAAGGGTTCTCCTGGAGTCAGGACCAACAAAGAGGTGCAAAGGAAGCAGTAACAGTAGAGCACTGGGCCTTGGCAGGCAGACATTGGCACATAGGCTCACGCAGCCCCTTGAAGGATTGAATTTCCACTATATTCTATATTATGTCTGGTTTTGTCACCAATATTTATCAATGAATAATAGATGATAGAAAGATAATGAAAAATTGATTTTTCCACAAATTACTTAATGCATTAGTGACAAGTGATAATGTGGATTTAGTCGCAGTTACAGAGACCTGGTACAACAAGAAAAATGATTGGGAGGTTGCCATACCAGGATACATGTTATATAGAAACGATAGAGATGGCAGAAAGGGAAGGGGTTGCCATTTATGTAAAAAAATAGCTTAAAGGTAACTCTTCTACAAAGTACCGTATTTGCTCGATTATAAGACGACCCCCCAAAATTTGAATATTAATTTAGGAAAAAAAGAGCCTGAATATGACTACCCTATAAGAAAAAAGTTTTACTAGTAAATACTAATTCACATGTAAACTATTTTTTTTTATTTAATAAAAACCGATTGAGAATTTTTTGTTTTTATTTCCTTTTGTTGGCCACCCTGCCTCCCAGATATGCCTCTTAACCCCCTATTTGTCACTATGCCCCCCCAGATTTGCCTTATTCCCCTTATATGCCACTGTCTCCCTGATATTCCTTTTAACCCCCTATATGCCACTCTGCCTCTAGAAAGCGCATATCCCCCGCTCCTATATGCCACACTTACCCTCCCCTGACTTACCAGTGCTTCTCTAGACTTGTAGCGGGGGCAGCCGGAAGAGGGCTACACGATGTGCACAGACAACCTCCGCTGCTGCTGCCGGCACTTCTATGATAAGCACTGGAAGGTCATGTGACGTCATAGAAGCCCTGGCAGCAGTGGAGGTTGTCTGCACGCATTGCACAGAACCCTCCGGCTGCCGGAGAGGAGGATCCGGTTCCCCTGCAGCGCTGCAGGGAATCTGGATCTTAGCCCTATAGTCATCTACTACTTGAGGAAATGACTAACATGAAAGTAGGGCTGCAACTAACGATTTTCATAATCGATTAGTTGGCCGATTATTTTTAAGATTAATCTAATAAAAAAATAAAAAAAAAGGAAATTTTTCATTTATTTAAAATAATTTAATAAACAAATGATGTTAAATACAAACAGCAGAATAAAAAAAACTTTGATAATATGCATTTCTTGTCTTTTTTTCCTAACCAGCCCCCAATTTATGCATATTTGAGCTTGCCACGCTGCCTCCCAGACATGCCACTCCACGCTGCCTCCCAGACATGCCACTCCACGCTGCCTCCCAGACATGCCACTCCACGCTGCCTCCCACATATGCCACTCCACGCTGCCTCCCAGACATGCCACTCCACGCTGCCTCCCAGACATGCCACTCCACGCTGCCTCCCACATATGCCACTCCACGCTGCCTCCCACATATGCCACTCCACGCTGCCTCCCACATATGCCACTCCACGCTGCCTCCCACATATGCCACTCCACGCTGCCTACCACATATGCCACTCCACGCTGCCTCCCACATATGCCACTCCACTCTACCCCCACATATGTCACTCCACTCTACCCCCACATATGTCACTGGGGCCCCTGATATGCCTTATACCCCCTGATACACCACTCCATCCTCCCCAGACATGCCACACTGCCTCCCAGACATGCCATGCTGCCCTCCCCACATATGCCACTCCATTCTACCCCCAGATATGCCACTGTGGCCCCAGATATGCCTTATACACCCTGATACACCACTCCGTCCCCCCCAGACATGCCACACTGCCCTCCCCACATATGCCTTATATACCCTATATGCCTTATGCCTCCAGATATGTCACTCCGTCCTCCCCAGATATCTCATAGTCCCCTTATAGAGTCACAGACCAAGTACTGGGTTAATCTTCACTGACCCCAGGATTTAGATTTCCCTCAGTTTGCCCCCCCTTTACCTCTAACTGCACCTTAAGTTAACCTTAAATTAACCCTAAACACCCCATTAACCATAACCAGGCCCGGACTGGGACAAAAAATAGGCCCGGGCATTTAAGCCTGAGCAGCCCTTATTTATTTATTTATTGTTAAAGCCCACCCTTCATGTACCATCTTTGCATTTAATCATTCACACAAATCATTAACACATTCATTAATGCAGTCTCACAAATCATTCAAGCAATTCATCCTCACATGAATTCATTGTCATACGCATTCACACAATTCATCCACACATTCATTCATTCTCATACACATTCACACTACCCCCTCTCCCCATCTTATCTGCCCCTTCTCACTATGTTCCCCCTTTTCACTATGTAACCCCTTCCCCACTTCTCAAGATGTACCGCCTCTATCTATCCCCTCTCCCCCTTTCTCACGATCTAACCCCCCTCTGCCCCTTCTCACTGCACCCCCCTCCCTCACCCTACTTACCTTGTTGCTGGAGCAAGCAGCAACTGCGACCGCGCCTGTGGCAGGGCAGGATTGACTTAGGGGCTGATGGAGCTGCAGCTCCAGGCCCCCACCTTAAAATAGGCCCAGTCAGGACCGGACTGACTGGTCCTATATGGCCGCATTAACGCAGAGCCCCTTAAGCCCGCCGCAACTACCCCCTCCTAACTATCTACCCTCTCCCTCTTTGAAGTTCACTTACCTTTCAGGAGTCCTGCGGTGGGGGTGCAAGGCCTCTGCCTCCCAGCTCTGCCACTGTATGGAACAGTATAGAGTGATGGGAGTTATGATGTACTTTTAGAGCATAATTAGATCATGAAAAAGACATTGGAAATGGTACAGCACAACACCCATCACTCTCACACACTTACCAATCCACACGCATACCAATCCACACGCATACCAATCCACACGCATACCAATCCACACGCATACCAATCCACACGCATACCAATCCACACGCATACCAATCCACACATATATACCAATCCACACATATATACCAATCCACACATATATACCAATCCACACATGTACACCAATCCACACATGTACACCAATCCACACATGTACACCAATCCACACATGTACACCAATCCACACATGTACACCAATCCACACATGTACACCAATCCACACATGTACACCAATCCACACATGTACACCAATCCACACATATATACCAATCCACACATATATACCAATCCACACATATATACTAATCCACACACATATATACCAATCCACTCTCACTTAATGCTTTCCTACCTTTCCTTTCTTCTTTCAGCTTCTTTTCCTCTTCTTCAGTTCTTCTGTCTTCTCTGTCTTCTTCCGGGTCAGAGGGCACGGACAGCGGTGGGCGCGGCTTCAGTGCTGTGCGCCGGGATCTTACAACAAACCCCGGCGCACAGCAGCTGTTGCCGGGCGGATCACAAGGGAGCGGTATCGGAGGTCTTTAACAGACCTCCGGCTCCCTTGAGTGATTTTAAGCCGGGTTGAACCCGGCTTAAAATCACTCAAGGGAACCGGAGGTCTGTTAAAGACCTCCGATACCGCTCCCTTGCGAGCCTGCTCCTCCAGTGGCGGACATTACTGTCCGTCTCTGGAGGGGTGCCGGGTGCCGCAAGTTGGCACCCTCTGATGAGCGGCACCCGGTGCGGACCGCCCCCCGCCGCCGTCCCCTGGAGTGTGGCGCCCTGTGCGGTCGCACACCCCAAAGGTCGGCCCTGCTCTAAGGGGCCGGGAAGCCCCACCAGGGCCGGCCTTAGGGGTCTGCGGCCGCACAGGGTTGAGATTAAAACATCGGGGGTTTTTTTTCAACTTTATTTAACATCCTCCTTGTTAAATATAGTTAAAAAAAACTTTATTTAACAAGGAGGATGTTAAATAAAGTTTAAAAAAACCCCGATGTTTTAATCTCAACCCTGTGCGGCCGCAGACCCGTAAGGCCGGCCTTGATGGGGACTTTCCGGCCCCTTAGAGTGGCGGACCCGGTCGCAGTTGCGGCGGGCTTAAGGGGCAGGTGCCCCTTATGCCCTGCGTTAATGCGGCCATAGGTAGGGTAGGGGCCTGGAGCTGCAGCTCCATCAGCCCCTAAGTCAATGCGGCCCTGCCGTGGCCCGGTGTGCCCGATGGCCAGTCCGGGCCTCACCATAACTACCCCTAAATTAACCCTAAACACCCCATTAACCACAGCATCCCCCAAATTAACCCTAAAGACCCCATCAACCACAACTGCCCCAAATTAACCCTAAACATCCCATTAACCACTGCTGCCCCTAAATTAATCCTAAACACTCCATTAACCACAGCTGCCCCTAAATTAACCTAAACACCCCATTAACCATAGCTGCCCCTAAATTAACCCTAAACACCCCATTAACCAGTTATGCTTAACAGGGTGTTTAGGGTTAATTTAGGGGCAGTTATGCTTAACGGGGTGTTTAGGGTTAATTTAGGGGCAGTTATGGTTGATGGGGTGTTTAGGGTTAATTTAGGGGCAGTTATGCTTAATGGGGTGTTTAGGGTTAATTTAGGGGCAGTCATGGTTGATGGGGTGTTATGGGTTAATTTAATGCTGAGGGTTAATTTAATTCATTTAATAAAGTTAACTTAAGACGCGGTTAGAGGTAAAGGGGAATGTAAATCCTGGGGGCAGTGATTATCAATGTATTTATTTATAAAAGATTGGTGATATTCTCTGAATGATTCGAATCTCTGTAAGATTAGGATCCCTATAAGATTCGAATCATTGAATCATATGAATCATATGAATCATTGAATCATTCGAATCTTTGAATGACTCTCTGACTCTGAGTCATCGTTCCTCTGTGAATTAATGAGCTGTAACCTGATCCCAGAGTCTGTGCCTGAGTGCTCTGCAGATGACTCGCTCTAGGATCAGGTTACAACTGCATGATTCAGTCTGCTGAACCGATTCATCCGGATCACTAAAAAGATTCGGATCAAATGAACGATTCGTTCATGATTCGGACATCATAAGTTGTCACAGTGATTACAGGGAGGGACTGGTAAGTAGGAACTGCTGCTGTGAGTCACTGAAACTGATTATATAATGAGGGGTATTTTTCAGTTTGCTCTGAAAAAACCCTTACTTTATAATCGATAAAAATCAATTCAAACAATCAATAATGAAATTCGTTGGCAGCGATTTTCATTATCGATTATTATAAGCACCGGGGGCTCAGATGCAGGGGACCTGGATCCTCCTGTGGTATGCGCGTGTTAAATGGGGGGTATAAGGCATTTCTGGAGGCAGAGTGCTCTGTGAAATGCCTTTTAACCCCTTTAATGCCACTCTGCCTCCTGAAATGCCTTTTACCTCCCTAAATGCCACTCTGCCCCATAATATGCCTTTTAACCCCCTAAATGCCAGAGTGGCATATAGGGGTATAAGGCATTTCTGGAGGCAGAGTGGCACATAGGGGGTCAAAAGGCATATCATGGGGCACAGTGGCATATAGAGGGTTAAAAGGGGTATCATGGGGCACAGTGGCATTTAGAGGGTTAAAAGGCATATCATGGGGCACAGTGGCATATATGGGGTATAAGGCATTTCTGGGGCAAATGTTTTATCTCCCTTTTTTACTGACAGGGCAAATGTCTGTGTGTGATTTGGCAGCTCTTATACCTTTCTTTGCTTTTTTCTGCCTAATTTTGTAGATCTGTCTGTCTTCCTCACAGTAAGGACTTACCTGCCTCTCCGGTCCCGCGCCATGGCCGGTCCCGCGACGCTGCCTCCTCGGCCGGCTTCCCGGGCAGCTAGTACCACCGCTACCCGGTCATCGTCTTCACCGCGTGGTCGGCCACGCGGTGAAGACGTTCACCGGGTAGCTGTGGTACTAGCTGCCCGGGAAGCACAAACAGGTAGCACAAAAAGTAATATTACACGTTACATACGTAACGTGTTCTTATAACCTCGGGTGACCTCCTTAATGCAGGGCACACCTCCACCTGTCCCTATTTAAACCTGGACTTCCTCTTCTGGTTCACCCTTGGTTGGTGTATACTGTGGTTTTCCTGTGCGAGTTGCTGTGACTATTTCTTCGTTTGACCCGGCTTGCTGACTTCGTTCCTGTCTCCTGATTTGGCTCCTGATTCCTGTTCGTCTGGTATTGATTCGGCTTGTTGACCTCGTCTCTGGATTCTGATTTGGCTTATCCTGATTACCTGTCTGACCCGGTTGGTTCTCTGACTTTCTGGTTCCTGTTTGGCCTGGCTAACTCCGCCATCTGGGGTCCTACCTCACCATATCGTTACACTCACTTTGGGTATTTTTGTATTTACTTAAGGCTAACTTCTTATCTTTTACAATTTTGGCCACTTCTGCAGAGTATCACAGCGGTTTCTTGAATTTTTTACTCTTACTGACCAGCCTATTACAATTTTCTGTTATCTTCAAAAATACAATTTTTAAATAATCCCATTTATCCTGAACTCCATTTAAATTGCCCCAGTCTGATAATGACTCCTCTACACATATTCTCATTTAGAAAAGTCAGCTTTTCTAAAATCTAAAATCTAAAACTTTTGTTTTTGTGTGGTATGATTCAGTCACTGTTCGTATACTTAACCGCACAGACTGATGAACACTAGATCCCAAACTTTCACCTACAGAAATACCTGTTAACAAATCTCAATTTGTGAACACTAAGTCCAATATGCATACCTGGGAACTCTCCTGGTTTGACCCGGAGTTGGCCGGGTGAGCGCTGCTCCTCCAGTTCTCTGTGTCAAGACCCGAATCCTCCGGGTCACGGGAGCAGGGTGTTGACACGCCCCGCTCCCCGCCCATTTTTCCTGTGAATGGGACCGCCCACGAACGTCAGTGTGCAGTCCTGGCCTGCGTCCCACAAGGGAAGGCTCCAGGTAGCCGGAGCCGAGAAGTTCCCAGGCATGCCAATATGGCCTCCTTACAAGTTGGCCCCTCAACTACTTATTTTAAAGATAATCCCAGTAGGGAGTTCAGAATATCTGCACTCTGGGCATCTACTTTGGTTTTCCAGTTCACATCAGGGAGATTAAAGTCACCCATGATTATAACATCCCCCTTCACTGTCATTTTAGCTATTTCCTCCACTAGTAGATTATCTAATTCCTCTACTTGTCCTGTGTGTCTATAAATCACACCTACACAAGTTACTTTTCTTTTGCCAAACTGTACTGTAACCCAAACCGACTCTGTTCTCCCCCCCCCAATTTTTGTTAAATTAGATTTTTTGTTATTTTTCACATATAGCGCCACCTCTCCCCCTTCCTTACCCTTTCTGTCTTTTCTATATAACGAGAGCCCAGGTATTGATATGTCCCAGTCATTTTTCTCATTATACCATGTTTCAGTAACAGCCACTATATCAACATTCTCAGTTGCCACAACTGTTACAAGTTCATGGATCTTATTCTCTAAACTGCAAGCATTTGTAGACATGACCTTTAGCTTGTCATTTAACACTGATGCTGCATTCACTTTCTGTCCTTGTTTTGGGGGGGCAAAATATATGCTTCTCCCTATTATCTGTATAGACCAAGCCCCCAGATCCACCCACCTGGTTACTAAGTAAATCTCCTTCCCTTTCTATACTGTCTAGCTCGGTATTTATCCCCCCCCCTTCCTAGTTTTAAATCTCCTCCAACAGTCTAGCCATTCTCTCCCCAAGCACATTGGACCCTCTTGCATTTATGTGCAATCCGTCATGACTATAGAGCAAAATCCCAAAGCAAAATCAACCCAGTGCTCTAAAAACCCAAAGCCCTGCTTCTTTAGATGAAGTCCAGGTGAGATGGAGATATTTAAGAGATGTCCTGCTAAAGGTAGCAGAACATTGCATTAAAATTGTTAGCAAGAGTAAAAGTAAAAGGAAGCTGCTATGGTACTTCACAAATGTGGCAAATAGTAGGCCAGGGAGGAGCTGTTGATATAGCCTATCTAGATTTTAGCATTTGACACTGTCCCTCATAGACGACTTATAAATAGCAGAATATAGCATTGGTGGCACTGTACTGTCAGTAACAACTGAAGAGAGGGACTTAGGAGTAATTAGTTTGCATGGCCAAAAGGTAAGCAGTCAATGCAGTAGAGCATCTAAAAGAAAGCAGGATGCGGGGTTGTATAGGGAAAGGCATTAGTAGCAGAAAGAGGGAGGTAATTATGCCACTTTTTTCAGATCTCTGTCAGGCTTCACCTAGGGTATTAGAGACCCCATCTCCAGAAGGATGTGGACACATTGGAGAGAGTTCACAAGAGAGCTACAAAAATAGTAAGTGGCTTGCAGGACATAAATTAACCGGAAAGGTTAAAATATCTTAATATGGGTAGCTTGAAGGAAAGAAGAGAGGAGGGGGTGTAATACAAACCCTTTACATACTTGAAGGGACTTATCAAAGTATAGGAGGTAAGCTCATTTTAAAGGAGAAGCAATGTTAGAACAAGAGGCCATGGTCTAAACCTTGAATGAAAGAGGCTTAGATGTAACATAAGGAAGTTCTACTTTACTCAGAGGGTAGTAGAGAAATGGAACAGTCTCCCAGCAGCAGTGGTGGAGGCTAATAAAGTAAGGGAATCTAAACAATGGGATGTCTTTAAAGCTTTCCTCACTATAGGACCAGACTAGGGCTGCAACTGACTATTATTTTCATAATCGATTGGTTGGCCGATTATTTTTCCGATTAATCGGATAAAAAATATATATAATTTTTTTCATTTATTTAAAACAATTTAATAAACAAACAGGATGTTAAAAACAAACAGCAGAGTAAAAAAAACTTTGAGAAAAAAGCATTCCTTGTTTTCATTTCCCAACCTGCCCCCCCAGTTACGCACATTTGAGCCCAGGCTTGCTACACTGCCTCCCAGATATGCCACATACCCCCAGATATGCCACATACGCCCAGATATGCCACTCTACCCTGCCCACATATACCTTATATACCATATATGCCTTATACCCCCAGATATCCCCCTTTGCCCCCTAAATAATAGACAACCATAACTGCTCCTAACTTAACCCTAAAGACCCCATTAACCATAACTGTCCCTAAATTAACCCTAACCACCTTATTAACCATAACTGCCCCCAAATTAACCCCCACCTCCCCTATCTTTCAGTAGCCCAAATATTAATTGTATACTTACTGTTAGATGAGTTGCTGAGCAGTGTGAACGCTATAAGGAAAGGCACGGGGCCAATTGTCAGTGTGACTGAAGGGAGGGATTAAAAGGTTTGCATAACATGGTGTAAAATTGGTTCCCATAACGAAATAAAAATAGTTATGTGTTAAAATAATAATACATTTGTTGAGGATTAATTTTAGATGTAAATGTTTATATCTCATAGACTGAGATAATGATTAATGCAAGTATTTAGAGAAGTAACATTGGCAGTCACCCATCTCAGTGGTGTCCTTAATAAAATAAGTTAGAGGGGTTGTAAAGAATGTCTTAATAATGAGACAAACCCAATGTTAAAGCCCAGAGGTTTTCTTAGATCTGTGGATTTTCAGGAGAAAATTGTGTTTATTAATAAAAAATATACTGCTGGGGAGCGTGGCCGGACGGACTCCAAGATGGATGTGCAGTAAACCTGCTCCTCCACGACGCCCTAACATTTGCACCGATAATTGCAATTTATTCCGACTTACCACTCACCATGACCGGAGGTTCCCGTAAGCTACCGAAAAGGAAGACAGTACCAGCCATCTTCCAGAAAAGGGCACCCACTGCCGAAGTTCCCGCGCTTCCCACGATGGTGGCGCCAGGCCCCACCGATGACGACGCAATGGGTCCCTGTACCAAACGAGATGTAGAGGAACTCAAAGATCTGGTCTTATCAGTGAAAAAGGACCTGATGGATCATATTCATGCTGAACTATGCCAACTGACGCGCGACATTACAGATATCGGCTCCAGGACTGATACACTGGAACGCACCCAAACCAGCTTGCAACATGGACAACACCTGATGGAAGCAGAGATGGCCACTCTCTGCTAAGAAATAGAAACACTGCAGGACGCACAGGAGGACCTGGAGAATAGGTCGCGGAGGGCTAATTTCCGTATTCGGGGCGTCCCAGAGACATACCATGATGTCGACGAGGTCCTGGGCCGGATCCTCACACAACTCTTACCGCATGTGCCTGCGACGGAGATTGTCGTTGACAGGATCCATAGAGTGCCAAGGCCTAAACCTAAATCTGTGGACAACCCCAGGGATATCATCGTCAAGCTCCGAGACTGTGCAATCAAAGAGGACATCATGAAGGTTGCCAGGTCCATGCAGTTGCGTCTTGACAATATTGAGCTCCAAATATATGCGGACCTGTCGCCTAGAACACTACAACGGCGCAAGGCTCTTCACCCTTTGACGGCTCATCTACACAAACCCACAACACACCATATCGCTGGAGATTCCCCTTCGCCCTCCAGGTCCTCAAGGAAGGTGAAAGCCACATTCTCAAAACCCAGTCGGAGGCTGCTGAATTCCTCCGTTCGATGGGTCTACCCCCCTTGCCATCCGGCCGCAAGAGAAGCCGTCAGGACCACGGACCCAGCACTTTTGGAGATTGGACTGATATCCCGGCCTCTTCGCGGGAGACCTCCTAGGATCTAGATGGTGTCGGCAATGAGGATTACCGAACTCCAGGATGACTATACCGAGCCGAGCCTGCTTCCCTGTCGGTACACTGATCACCGTCTTGACCACCTGGATGCCACATGGTCCAGTCCCTGTTGCCATTCACCTCTACAGCAACCTCATCGGAACAGCAGACGCCTGCCTGAACACCACTCCAGCAGCACAGTCACTCCGGGCCGACTCGCCGTTGTCAACACTCACGCATCTCTCTGGTATCCTTTGGGGTATTAAAGTGTACGCACTCACACGGACTCAGTCCGTTGATCTGCTGATGACAGGGACCCGTTCATGGCACTTGCATGTGACTAGTGACATCTGGGTGGTACTGGTGAGAGGGAATGACCATGTTCAGTTTGTTTATTGTTTTTTTATTTGGAACTTCTTCACGTTATCGTTATTATTTAGTTGAGTTCTATCGGCGCGCCTGGCTCATCATAACTCTCACATAACTCTCTAACACTTACCTACATACCGTAGATTAGGGGTAAAGTTACTACGTGACGGGCTAGGGAGACCATTGAGGTAGGATGGAACGCTAGTTCCCCCTTGAGACCGATGTCGGTCTTCCCACAGTCTGGCGCTATAACTCCTACACCGCTGTGGCATCGGCGAAAGGGTTTGTTAGCCAGATTGACCCTTCTCATGCAGCCTAGCACATTAAGCCTTTACACTCATTGCGTTTCGTGCTGTATGTTGGTTGTTCCTTTTTTCCTTTATCCCCCTCCCATTTACCCCCCTCTCCCCCCCTTGTTTTTTATTTTATTTATTTTATTTTATTTATTTATTTTGTCTCCATGCTGCTCACATTCTCAGGCAGCCTCACAGCCTCCTCCTACTCGACTAAATGTCTGGTGATGTAACTATTATCTCTCACAATGTTAAAGGGCTCAATACCCCCAGAAAAGGAAATTGGCGATGACATACTACCATAAGCTCCGCGGTGATATCGTTCTTCTTCAAGAGACGCACCTTCGCTCATCTCACCTACCCAAATATTGGGGTAAGTGTTTTGGAATCCATCTTCATGCCACACACCCCACTCAGAAGAGGAATGGTGTCAACGTCTTCATTAAATCGTCCCTTGGCTTTCAGCTCCACACAGTCAAGAAGGATAAGTGGGGCAGATACCTCCTCATCACAGGTCTACTACACAACAAGCCAACAGCAATCCTCAACATTTATGCCCCTTCCTCCTCGGCGGCCTCCTTCTATTCCGCCCTTACTGACTCTCTGTTGCCACTCCGGGACCATCAACCTCTGGTTGGGGGCGACTTTAACACGCTATGGGATCCGCACTTGGATAGACGAGGCCCTGCTCCACTGACCCACCCTCCACCCAATTCTAAACATCTCAAAGATTTCTTGACGACCTCAGACCTTGTTGATGTGTGGCGTCTTCTCAACCCAAAGACATTGGACTACACTTTCTACTCTCACCCCCACCAATCCTACTCGAGAATAGATTATCTGTTTATGGGTCAGCACCAGGCCAAGGTTGTTAAATCCTCGAAGATCCACCCAATCATATGGTCTGATCATGCAGCCGTAGAGTGTATTTTTCGTCCTTCCGACTGGCAACCGGGTCCTAAGCAATGGAGATTGGACGAGTTCCTACTCACAGATGCATCGGTTGTGTAAGAAATAACAGGTGACCTTGAGGAGTTTTTTCCCTTCAATGAAACCCCTGACACAGACCCTCTTTTATCCGGATAAAAGCCTGTCGCAAGAAACTGCGCCAGGAAGCAATCACCTCCCTTACCAGCAAACTGAGCACTCTGGAAGCAACACACAAGACCACCTTGGACGCTGATGTGCTCTATGACATAATCCAACTGAAAGGGGAACTGAACCTTCTCCTTAGTAAAGATGTACTGTACTTGCTGAATGCTACAAAACAGAAATTCTTCGAGAAAGCCAATAAGCCCGACACGATGCTGGCTAGGAGGTTGAGAACCCAGAGAAAAATACAGAATATTGACTTGATCCGAGACAGCTGGGTCCATCCCCGTGACGTAGCAGATCAATTTGCAACATATTACCAAGCCCTCTACGATGGCAACAAAGCACCGCTCACGACTCAGAACCCAAACTACCTTCATGCATTCCTCGATTCGGTGTCCCTGCTTCGCCTCTCATCGTCTCAAATTGAACGCCTTGAGGGACCCTTCAGCGAGTACGAGATCCGTGACGCCATTGCCACTCTCAAGTCCTCCAAGGCTCCGGGGCCAGACGGGCTTCCAGGATCCTACTATAAGAAGTTTCAACATAATTTATTGCCTCGTTTGATGACGATGTTCAACAAATTTTTAGCAGGGGAACCTCCAACACGGAGGCAAATGGCCAAAATAATTGTCACCCACAAAGAGGGAAAAGTCCCATCTAGCTGCAGGAGTTATCACCCTATTTCCCTCATCAATACTGATATTAAATTGTATGCGAAGCTGTTAGCGATCCACTTGGGGACAATCCTACCCTCCCTGGTACACCCAGATCAAGTGGGCTTTGTTCCCAACAGAGAAGCCCCAGACAATATTCGTCGCACGGCCAATCTGATAGAAGCCGCCAAACTCACGAATCAGGAGGACTGGCGGTTCCTAACTTCTATATGTATTACCTAGTGGCCAGGATATCCCAAATGGAAGCCTGGTCCCTGCCTCCAGGTACTCTGCCTTGGATTGATATAGAAGGGAGCTTCATGCCACGCCGTCAACTTCAGTCGGCCCTATGGCTAGATCCTCTGGTGCTCCCTGACGCTCCCATTTTGCGCAAATGGAGGCGTAAACTCTCCCTCATGGGCAACGTCTCCCAACTAATGCCTTAGTGCACAACCCCCTCTTCCAAGACGGTGCACACACCTCCAAATTTCAATGGTGGCAGGCCGCAGATCTGACCAGGCTTGGAACACTGGCCCGGGGAGGAAGGGTGCTCTCATTTCAGGAACTTTGAGAAACCAAGTATATACCCAATCCGGAATTATTTCGCTACTTACAATTGAGGCACTTTGCTCAGTCATTGCTTTGTGCCAGAGACCTCTCAGCCCTTACGACATTCGAACAACGCTTTTTACACCACAAGAGACTACAAGGTTCCATATCACTGCACTACGCTCAATTTGTGGCTGTGGTCTTTCCCCGGCCCCCGGCTTATAGGTCTTTATGGCACAGGGAGCTTCAGGAGGAATACCCAGATGAACAATGGGATGAAGCCACGGCGAACGTCCATAAACTCACCACTAACACGGTAATTCGTGAGCGATGATACAAGGTGATCGCCCACTGGTACCTGTCGCCAATGAGACTTTCGCGCATGATACAAGGTGGCGGCCGCGGATGCTTCAGGGACTGTGGGGAACCTGGTTCCTACCTCCACGCATGGTGGTCATGCAAACACCTTCGTCCGCTCTGGTCCACCTGCTTTGTTATGCTGTCAAACGCTCTCGGCATTGATATTACACCATCCCCAGAGCTCGCTTTGCTACTTATGGACACATCTGATGCCTTGTCTTCCAATGCTTACCGTCTTATCCACCGCATATGTGCGGCGGTCAAACAAGCTATTGCACGACACTGGAAAGGTCTCCCTCCCACTCAGGGGGAAATTCATGCAAACATATGGCATCTTTTCACTATGGAGAAAATGACGGCTACTCTGCAAGATGACATATTGAAGTTTGAAGCCATCTGGGAGCCATGGATATCCACATTTATGAAACCCAGAGAGGTCCACTCCGCTCTACACCTCTAAGGCAGCTGGAGACACACATAAAAAAAAAAATTTTCACTTTTCTTTTCCCTTTCTTTTTTTCCCTCTACCTCCCATCCCTCTCCTGAATTGTCTCTTGACGATTCTATATAAAAACATAAAATTGTTTTGTTGTCACGACATTGTATACTTGATCATTCGAGCACTTCGGTGGATTATTTTTTGTTGTGACACATCTGCCAGTCTAGCTGCCAATGCTCTGTTCAATCTCTATTGCCATGTGAAACCTGTATATGTATAAGTGTTTGTGCTCTGGAAGTATTCTCGTATTGACCATGAACACATTGTAATTTCTTTCAGCCTTTGTTTTGTGACCAATGCAAATAAAAAGATTTAAACAACAACAAAAAAAATTATATATATACACTGCTCTGTATCAACACATACTATAGTCTTTACATGTGTTGAATTAGCCTTACAACCAGATGGATGGTGTGGAGGAGTTACAGGGGGCTGGTTACACTACTGGTCAATTCAGCAGCAGCCCAACATTTGAATTTATATGATTTTTTAGATTGTCCTCCTGTTCTTGTATTATTATTATTATTTTTTTTTTTGCATATAAAAAACAAAGCAACAGCCAGTATAAGCTTTGTCTGGGGCAATAAGAGCCCATGCTAGAGATACACCCAGCTTATCTTATAAAATCATCTAAAATACTATCAGGCAGTAAACCATGGGTGGCATTGGAGATGGAGGCACTGCACGGTAACATCTTTCTCAACCTGTGGTCGAGCCACACAGTGCTGGAGACCAAAACGCACCCACTGGTGACGGCAGATAAGAGCCATTTGGCTCATCTAGTCTACCAACCTCCGGATACTTTCCTTAGTCCCTGGTCTTATCCTATATCTAGTTTAGCCTTATACCTATTCCATGCTTGCTTAAACACCTTCTCTGGATTAATCTCTACCACTTCTCCATTACCCTTCCACTAAAATAATATTAACTAATATTACTTTTAAACCTTTGCCCCTCTAGGTAAAGACTATGTCCTCATGTGGTAGTATTTCTTCTTTTAGATAAACTCTCTTCCCTAATCATGTTGAATCCTTTGAAGTATTTAAATGTTTCTATCATATTCCCCCTGTCACGTCTTTCATAAGATGCTTTAACCTTTCTGATGAGTTTTATCCTGCAATCCATGAACTATTTTAGTAGCCTCTCTGAACCTTCTCCAAAGTACCTATATCCTTCTGGAGATAAGGTATTCAGTCTTCAGAGCCTGTGCCACCACTTCCCATAAAACAGCCCGCCTGTGCCACCTCTGCCCCTGAAGCAGCATATCTGTGACACCTCTCACTCTTTAGCAGCCTGCTTTTGCCACCCCTGCCTCTTAAGCAGCCTACCTGTGTAATCTCTGCCTCCTTAAACAGCTTGTTTGTGCCACCTCTACTGCCCTAAACAGCCTGCCTGTCCCATTTCTGCCCTCCCCCTAAACAGTCTGCCTGTCCCTTTCTACCCTTAAACACTCACTCATTCATTTGTTCATACATTAATTTGCCCATTCACTCTCCCACACCCACTTAACTCTGAATAAACAGTTTTTGTACTTCACTCTGCATTAAGCTTCAGCTAGTGATTTGAGTGACTGGAGAGTACGATGCTTTGGAATGTGCCCATATACAGTTCTTGAATTATCAATATAGTGGAATACAATGGGGGGGGGGACTGACTTAAACAACATATTAGTGCACCATGGAGGGGGAGAGTCCGACATTAAACAGATTAGCTCAAACAATGGCTTGTCACTCCCTGGTTGCATATCCTGGCTGTCTTCCATGGGTAATCCCCCTCAGCAATAGAAAATATACTTCTGGGGGTAGCTGAAAACATGGGGAGACATAGGGAAAAGTTATGATATACAGTAAATAATTGCAAAACATCATCTGTGTTGGCAGGGCCAATCCCAAATCAATAGCAGAGCCTCTAATATTTAGGAAATATGGTAAAACCTGTACCAGGGGAAAATCAGTAGAAACTGTACCTACACACAGAAGTCTTTACAAGGCCAGGGCCCAGAGTTAGTGATGGAGGGTTCTGTCACACTTGAAGCAGGAAGCTGGGCAAGAAAACAGAGGTTCCTTGCATAGTGTAAGCTCCACAGCAGTAAGCTACAGGTCCGCATTAAGTGGCCATTACCACAAAGAGATCTGCTCGGCCATTTTTGCTACTTCACCGCTAAGCTCTTTTAATAATAAGACCCCATTGACGCATTTGTCTTTACATTAGACAGCTGAAGTAGAACCTTTTCATAGATAAACTCGTAGGTATCAAATGACTAGTCAGTCTTTTGTCCTAACTGAGGTCCCTTTCCTTCATGTCCATCTGTAAAAAAAATAAATTTCCCTTGGACGCCATTTAAATGGCCTCCGTCTGATATAGCTTTTCTAAAATCTAAAACTTTTGGTTTTGTGTGGTGTCACTGTCCGTATATTAAGCCTTAGAGAGGTTAGACTGATGATCACTAGATCCTAAACATTCAACAGTAATTATCCAATACTGTAAATCACACCTACATGAGTTACACTACTTTTACCAAAGTGTAATCCAAAGTGTAACCCAAACTGACACTATGTTCTCCTCACTAGCTTGTGTTAAATTAGATTTTGTTATTCACATATAGGAACACCTCTACCCCTTTCTTGTCCTCTCTGTCTATCCTATACAAACAGTACCCTGGTATGTACCAGTCATTTTTCTCATTATACCTTGTCT
Organism: Spea bombifrons; assembly: GCF_027358695.1. NCBI lineage: Eukaryota > Metazoa > Chordata > Amphibia > Anura > Pelobatidae > Spea > Spea bombifrons. Next base: position 5,349,124 of record NC_071099.1, read on the forward strand.
CAGAAACAGCCACTAAATCAATTCTCAATTGCTAATATTGTCACAAGATCATGGATCTTATTCCCTAAACTACCAGCATTTATAGATATGACCTTAAGCTTGTCATTTAACACACACGCTATACAGGCACCTTCTGGTCAGGTTGGAGAGCTAGAAACATTCACGTCTCCCACGTTACTGGAGAGGTTTGCTTAACCTCATATCACCCATTTCATTTTGCCAATAACCAATAGTCCAAAAGTCCTCAATGGGCATTAAAACTCAGGAATCAAATTACAAACTGCTGTCACACTGGTACCAGACCCCACAGCTGCTCCAAAGCATCTTTCCGAGGTAGATGGAAGTTGTTGGAGAAGCAAGGGAGCAAGTGGGCCCACGCTCCACAACTGTTGGAGAGGTGTCTACCAGGCCATCTCCCAAGTCAGATGACAAGCCTCCGCCCTTCCAGGAGGTCTATATGCTCCTTCACCATACCACACTCTAAACCCTCCTACAAAAGGTAATTGCTCAGAGCCTGAATACTCTACTGTAAATCCTTGCTGGCCTAACGCTTAGCTCCCTACCATTAGATTATCCCCACTAGACATATGGGTATACAAGGCTGACAAGTTACAGGGAGGCCTGGTACTATTTTCAAATATAATTTGGAATTGCATTTGTTTACAACATATATGATGTACTGTGTGTCAGGTCGGGTCATAGCCGAGGATACTTGGTGTTTCATCTGTACCCCTCATAGCTGAGGGAAGGTACAGACAGCCGCAAAGAAAGACACCACAGGTAGGATACTATGATATAGTCTGTATAAAGGAAGATGGCAGGACAAACAAGTATTGATAATAAGTCTCTTTGGCTGGAGGCCCACTGGCAGGGCGCACGGCAGGAGGCCCACTGGCAGGGCTGAAGGCAAGAACAATTCAGGAACAGTACAGGGCCAGAGCAAAACGGTCCTTTAACTTCAATGCAAAGGCCCTGACTGAAGGGTCTGGGTGATCCAGAGAGATAAGGGCAGCCACTAGTGGTTGCTGGAAAACATGAGAGTGAATACTTAGTGCATAATCGTGGCAGGCAGGGAGGATCCCGACACTGTGGCTGGATTTTGCTCGCATGGGCTGATGACATTTAACTCATGAATGAGTTCATTATGCACCTTTAATTTTTCTCTTTTTGTACCCCCTTCTATACTTTTGCTGAAAATAAATAAGAAAATAATAAGCAGGAATTGAGTGCGTACCCAGTGAATACAATACACAAAACATAAATATGTTACACACTAAATGGCCATATATCACTTAGCCGCCACTATGTCAAAGTACCCCAAGTTTAGCGAGTCCTATCTAATTTGTAATCGATAAATTGCTTACCTAGGAGCTAAAACAGTGGGACTGCTTTGAATTTTATCCCCAAAAAGACCCTTAAGCAAGTTAAAAGCTTCTCTGGACATCATTAATGAGGTGGGAGGGGCTGCTCAATCCTAAGGTTTGTTCAGAACCTGCGAATATGCACAGCACAAAAAATATATATTGGGGTTGCAGTGATAATTTAATCTAACATAGATATAGAAAAAAAACCCACAAATTTTTAACAGCTATGTTTAATGAATTACCATTGTGTATGGAACACCTGCCTTCTCTTGCTCCTCCCTCAAAAGTTGGCTAGCTTTAACACTGTAGTGAAAGTGCCCAGCAATCTTCCTACAGCATGACAGAACTATTGGTACTAAATTATTTGCTTCTGGCATTGTGGACTTGACTATAAAATAGATTATGTGACCTGCACAGTGCACACTAACAATATTACATCTCACTGAGCTTTAACCATGTTTGTACCGCTGTCAACTACCACAAACCCCACTTCAACATTGGTGCCCGCCTCTCTCCCACCCAAACATTTGCATGAAGAATATTTTCAATGTGTGCTTTTCATCCATCACTTTTGTATGGTGAAGGAATGATCCATAGCTTGCTGCAGCAGCTTCCTTAGACACACTGGGCTGCAACCAGTGTTTTGACTTTTACTTGAAACATCTTTTACTCATCTATAAAAACTATTGAAAAACCTGCTAAAGTTTAGAAACATCCAGTGTTTTTATGTTTTTTTGCACGTTATGGGGCAATAATTACAAGTAGCGTTTTGCTCTTTCAAAACCATTTTTTCCAAATCTGGTAATTCTGCCCCATGTGCAATCATTGATGTCGGCCGTTGCAATTTACCCAATCAAGCCATATATTTTTGAAGACTAGACACCCCAGGGTATTTAAAATTCTAGAATTTTAACTCTTTCCATGCACTAATTCTACCACCAGTCTTTGTCAAACTTTGTAGTGGTCATCGTTTTGCATTTTGTTCACAGCCATTTTACTTCTGGTATGATTTTACAGGTCCTGGTATATGCCACTGTCACACAATACCCCAATATGTGTTCAGCAACATCTCCCGAGTACAGTGATACCACCAATGCATTGGTTTGCCAGGCTGTTTGAGGGCAAAAGGGCCACATGTGGGGCATGCGCATTTTTCAATGTTGAACGTCGACATTTGGTGATCCTGTGTCCAGCATTTAGAATACCATGGGGTGTCTAGTTTTCAAAACTAGATGGTTTTGGCACATTGAACTGGCCAGGCTCAAAGATATACCAAATAGGGCATGTATTTGGTACATCTTTGAGCCTGGCCAATTCAACATGTCCAATAAAACCATATTGTTTTGAAAACCAGACACCCCATGGTATTGTAAATACTGGTATTTTAACTATTTCCTTGCACACATTTTACCACCAACCTTTGTCAAAGGTTGCAGTAGTATGTTTTTGTGTGTATTTTTCCCCACACGTTATAACTCAGGTATGAGTTTAAAGTTCCACTGTCACGCAACACCGCAATATGTGTTCAGCAACAGTGATTCAAACTCATGCATGGGTTTGTCGGGTTGTTTGGGGGCTAAAAGGTCACATTTGGTAATGTGACATCTGGTCAGTTTGCACCTATGCCGTATTTGTGACATCTGAAAAAAGCCAATTCAATTTACCCCCTCAAACCATATAAATAAAACCAATTTTTATTTGATTTTACATTTGATGGACATATTTTCTTTGAAGTGGATGACATTTTTTATTAACTATTTTTACATTTTCAATTTTTTTTTTGAATTTTAATTTATTTCACTAATCACTGAAAACACTGGGAACTTTTTAAAGGGCACCGCCATCTCGTTAGAGGCAGCATATATTCATCAGGTGGCCAGTTGAAACACTCCTAGGAGCGATCAAAGGCCCTTGAGCAGCACTGGCTAAGCTTAGGAGGTGTTGTTCTAGGGGGTTTATTCAGTGAGGTAAATGAAAAAAATGGTTTTCAAATATGATTTTAAACTAGCTGTACTAGTATACAAAAAAGACCCATACGTTTTAGCTCACAAGGTTTGAAAAAAGGAAGTCTAGTCTCTAATGAATCTACAAGCTCCACCATTAGGGACACCTTCAAAAAATGAATACACTACTCTTACCTAAATTGGAAAGGTAGCTCTAGTTTTGAAGAATCTTGATATTTTGAATACAGATTTTAACAAAAAAAGTGTGCAAATTTCAAGTTCTTACCAGACAAACAGGGTTTTCTTGGCCGAACAATAAACGAGGCTACAAAGCATTTGCCTATAATTTGTTTTCAGGAAATTAAACTTTAAATAGGCAACTTAGTTGCCAGCACCTGGGAAACCTCCATGTAATTTCAGTTTTAGATAAAAGCTTTTTTTCTGTTCTATTTGTAATGTGCATATGGTTTGTTTCAATGGCATAAGTGTCTTCACGACAAGTCTAACAACAGATCAGGATCCAGTGATGTGAGTTCCTGGCAAATTCGTTTAGACATTTCAAGTCCAATCCGTCGGGATGTAGATGTGACACCTTCACCACGACGTACAAGGATATCACTTAGCAAATTGTTACGTTCTGCCTCTGTACCACACTGGTTATAAGCCTAGAAAATGGAGATGCATGACAAAAGTTGAGTAAAAAGCTTATGCAAAATCACAAAAATGCTACATTTTACTAAACACTTACCTGAATCAATAGCTGTGGAGAAGGATAGGCTGCCACAACAGCACTTGCAATTTCTACGCTGACTCTATTTAACTGCTGGATTTGCCTCTTCCATACATCTAGGAGACCTTTTCCACAGCGTTCCACCCGCACACCTCCTGCCCATTCCCCATCCAGATAAAAGGAAAAGGAGTCTTTTTGCTGTCTCCTAAAGAAAAGTTATTATGCGAGGTGACAAAGTTGAGCCAAGGATTAGCTGGAAGATTCAGTTTATAATTGCATATCAACATTAAGCATGAATACCTCACAAACATGTATCACAAAAGTCCACTCACACAAGCTAATATAGAAAATAAAACCATGATTGCAAAGATTAAGACGTAAAACCCTAAATAATCGTTTCAATATAAACACAAGCAAGATGACATCTGTGGTGGGGAAATTGTTTGAGAGTTTATTAAGAGATGGCAAACAGAAATACATTGTGAACAATAAACAAAATATAAATTTTCCTTTTTATAAAGCAATATTCACCTTGAATATGCAGTGCAATTTTGGGCAGAACCTTTTAAGAAGGATGTTATAGAGCTGGAGTGCACAGGCGGGCTACAAAGTTAACTAAAGGAATGTACTATTTTAATTATGAGGAAAGACTAAAAAAATGAACTTGTTTTCACTTAAAAAAAGATGTCTAAGAGGGGCTCTGACAACATTGTACAGATACATACAAGGTCAATATAAATAGCTCTCTAGTGATCTATTCAACAAGAGGTCTTTACAAAAGACACGTGTTATCGGTTGAGACTTGAAGGAATAAAATTTCAGCATCATAGGAAATAGTTCTTCACAATAAGAATATGGAGCTCTCTGCCTAAAGATGTTGTATTATCTAACTCCATGGATATTTTAAAGAAAGGTCTGGATGCTTTTCAGTTAAGCATAACATAAAGGGCTACAACTGTTAAAAGCACAGTAGTATTAGCAAGTTGATCCAGGGAGTAATCTGACGGAATCAAGAAAGATTTTTTCCCTGTTGCAGCATAATTGGTAATTGCCCCAAGTAGGGTTTTTTTTTCCCTTCTTTTGGATCAACTTTAGAAGTAGGTATGTGTGAAAGGTTGAACTCGATGGACTGAAGTCTTTTCAACCTACTATACTACACTAAGACAGATATTGTAAGGTGTATTGGTCAGGTGGGTCAGTAATCAGTGATAACAGAGAAGGTTAAAACAGTGAATAATTTTCTTTCCTCTGTCCATCCTAATAAATCACCAGTAGTGGACCTTTTACAATCTTCTAACTCAAAAAGATGGCTCGTAACAACTGGACTGATTTATAAAGATGCCATACCCTGATTGCATTAAACCATTTTTCATATTCAGACAAACTAAAGTCTCTGGTGATCCCTTCATTTAAAATGGGACAGGGACCCCAAGCTGAAAAAACTATAGTTAAAATGAACTTAACATATAAAGTAGACAAAGTTGTTGAAGGAATTATTTGTGGTATTGAGAAAATTTAAAGCCCTGGCAACCTCTGTAAATGAAGAATGCACACAAAGCCGACATAAATAGTTGCAAACAAAATGTAAGCAGTAGATACATTTGAATACTTCACCAATATTTACACAATTTGTGTACCTCTAGTGCACCCTCTTTTGTGGCATTCAACTCTAATAACCCTCATCAGGGATCATGATGGTAAGGCACGTGGTAAATTCAGAATTTATGTGATAACTCACCATGGTATTCGGTAAGGGGAAATTCCAGCAATCATGTACTTTGTAGATAGCTGAGTGGGTCATTTAAATTCATGTGGTATCTTCCTTGCACTAAGCAGATATTTCTAGTTCCAATTTTATTATTGAAGTATGTAAAGAGGCAAAATCAGAAGTAGTAAGGTTAGTGGAAGGGGCAGTTATGATAGGTCAATGAAGGGAAATTAAGGTACTGAAGAGATGTTTAGAGTGCAGAGTAGTGGAAATGTAGAATAAATTTAAAGTGTGGTAAGTGAGACAGAATGATACTTCCGCCAAATACGCTCAGGAGTGTGGGAACAGAGTTGAAGGTGTCGGGTAACTGGTGTGCCAGGATTGGAAATGCAAGCATCGAAAAAAGTGTGAGTAGTAGCTTGGCCTACATCGTCAAGAGCAGATTTGAGGGTGGAGTTATAGAGGAAGGTAGCAAATTTAGGGCATGACATGTTTTAGATAGAGAGAGGAGATGGAGTAAATCAGTTGAGAATTTTTGAAGATTGAGAGAGCTAAGCTTTCTGGTCAAGCGAGGTTGTTGGGGCCGAAGGGAAGGAGTAGGAGGCAAATTGAGAGAGCAGGATAGGACATGGTGGTCAGATATGGAGAAAGATGTATTAGAAAAGTTAGTGAGATAGCACATATGCTAGAACAAATAAGATCCAGGGTGAACATCATCATGATGAGTAGGGGAGTTAGTATGCGGTTTGAGAGCAAAAGAGGAGGTAACGAAAAATAATTCAACACACCATGGGACCCAAAGAGGTGTCTACTGGGATGTTGAAGTCTCCAAGGATGACCAGAGGAGACAAAGTGGGGAAGCCATGAGGAGAAGCGGTCAAGGATTAAATTATCAGGGCCAGGTGGACGGTATTCAATAGCAATGGATAGGGAATCAGATTAAATAGATGGACAGCATCAACATAAAAATGAGGAGAAAGAGTGACAAAACAGTGGTAATAGGTTAAAAAGTGTGCAGTGGGGAGAGTACGAAGCCTAAATCACTTCCCTTTCTGCACTCCGGGGACCGGGAGTTGACCGTGGAATATCTAGCAGGGATGAAATTTCATTAACTGACTCTTCAGAACGACCCATTTTTTCACAAAATGTTTGTAAATGCAGACTTCACGACTACATGCTTGATTTTATACACCTGTGGCAGTGAGTCTGACAAACACCTGAATTCAATAACTAAGGTGTACATATACATACATATACACATACATACGGTGTATTTATGTGTGTGCCATATATATAAACACACAGAAGAAAGCCTTGCGCTCAAACTCCCATCACTCTTGGGCGGCTGCAACGGCTATAGTATTCATTAGCCCAAAATACATAGAACAAACACCGAAATATAGTTACCTGCGCACTATCCTAAACACCTGTGCTTATTTAGACAAATGGAGGTTTTTAGTTTCACTCCAATGGCCATTAAAATGGAAGCTCGCCTGCCACGTCACGGCAAACCTCTTAGGCGAGTCCTACACTAAACAATTCACCTTGCTGCTGTGAGCTAAAGGTAAAAATCTCTAATGAGACAAAGAGGGGTATTCTCTCAACCCCTACACATGTATTAGCCCTTAATAGGGACCACATGGGGTGGGCGGCAGCAATAGTAACCTGGCTGTGAGATACAAAATTGAAGAAATTGAAAAAAAAAAAAAAAAAAGCGAGCAGAGAAGAACAGGAATCTGGAGTCCAAGGAAACTGGAGTAAGGCTAGGTTTCCATTTGGTTTTTTTTTGCTAAAAACGCCCATAAAACGCCAATAGCGCCACCTGGCGTTTTTTTAGTGGAAAAACGCAGCAGCCAGATGTTAGCTGTTCTTCAATAGGAAATCGCAAAATGCCATTTCCACTTGGCGTTTTTTCTGTCTGGCGTTTTTTCAGTCCTCTTTGGCGTTTTTCTGCTTTTTTGGGCTCTGTGGCAGTTTTTCAAAATCGCAGCATGTTCACACTCTGGCGTTTTTTGCAAGGAAATCATGCCGTTTTTCTCCAATAGAAGTCTATGGGAGAGAAAAAACGCCATGAAAAAGCCATGTGGGTTTATTGCCTTGGCGTTTTTTATGGCGTTTTTTCCACAGTTACAATGCAGAGGATGGACCCAGTATCTGTGTGTCCTACGAGAAATAGGCTGAAAACAAACAGTTTCACACAAAACAAAGTCCTGGACTGGTTCATATTGAATTTTACACCATTTGGAACAAACATGCCATTACAAACAAACATACGCGACTGGATCCTGCGTGCCAAAAGCAACAGCAAACAATTTGCACCATCATTTGGGGCCAATCTTCCCAGAGGAGCAGACATTCGAAATAAAGCATGCCTTACAAACCACAGAAAAGAGACAAAAGGGTCTACCAAGTAAATGACATCAGGAGAGGGCAGATACTTGCCATTTATCCTAATCCCTTTTAGCTGGGTGAAACTTCTAACTTGTAAAGGCTGGAAAAACTGCCTAAGGTCAAAAAAAGCAATTTCCACAGAAAGGCTAAAACGCCAGAAAAAACTCCAGAAAAAACGCAAAACGCAGTGGCAGTTTTCTTGGCAGTTTTCCTGGCGTTTTTCATCAAGAAAAAAACGCCGGACAAAAACCCAAGTGGAAACCTAGCCTAAAGTGGTTACAGTCTGAGGGTTTTTTATAGTGCTGCAGGTATCTACTCCTCCCCTGTGTTGAACAAGCTCCTCACTGGATTGGTTACCAGAGAGGAGTGATTCCACAGCACCTGTTTCACTGTTTATGTGTGTGAACACTATTGGTGGATAGTTGATGGTGGAGGCAGACTTCACCTCCCCTCCGCAGGTGTGCAACATTATGCTGATGTCTAGCCAACACCTGGAAGTCCTCCCTGGGGTTTGCTGGAACTTTAGGCCGCGGTTTTGGCCTATCACGACTGAGTAGACGCCGCTACTACTGTCACATTACGTCACGCCTGAGATCCCTATAAAACCCCTGAGCTCCTTCATGTTGGCGCTCAGATATTCTGAGACACTCTGTATGCTACAGTGTGTCCCCAGCTCTATGCTCCTGTCCCTCTTGTGACCTGTTTTTGCCCCTCTCTTCTGCCTGTTTACTGACCTCGGATTGCCTATTGACCTTGCTTTTGGAATGCTGCCTGCCTACTGACCTCGGATTGCCTATTGACCTTGCTTTTGGAACTCTGCCTGCCTACTGACCCCGGATTGCCTATTTTTCCCAGTTTGCCACGGGGCCCCCCCTGCATATTTGGCTCCTCCTCCATACAAGCCACAGGTACCTCACCGTACCTGACAGGCTGACAACAATGGTTGCCTCTAGATCTGCAGATAAAGGATGCATTTTGGAACAAAATCAGATAAACTCAGATTTGAGTTAATTCAAACCTACCTTACTGTGTAGGGCCCTGTATTTTTTTGCTCAAGGAGAAAATTATTTTTCTATGGGACTTCTAAAGCATGTACAAAAGATTAGGACTGAAAAGCTAATATACGAAAGCCCCTATATGGTAGTCTTTCTAACGATTCTCCAGAGACTTGCATATACTCGAGATTTTCATAGTCCAGTTACCAAAATCTAGTATAATTATTTAGTAAAGTAAAATAAAAAATGATCAATATAAAAAAAATCCCTATTTTGAAGTCTTACTTGGTTGGAGCTTCAGCCATCGCTTTGCTGAACATGCAGACAAAATCAGCAAATTCTTTCCATGTTTCCATGAACCACACATGTAATCCCAGCTGCAACTGGAGCTCTATAATTACCTGTAATACAAGAACAAAAATGTGAATAGGTAGTACATGCAAAACCACTAAATTTTTTGGCACAAAATCAAGAATTTGAATACCATGCAAGTTTTCCTAAACAAGCTTATGATTGTGTTAGGAAACAAGGTAAACTTTACATTTAACATAATTGCACTCCTTAGTATATTAAACAAACAGATTTGACATTTTTTTATCTGGAGATTTAGTAACTTTTTCAACTTCTATGTAAACAACCTATCTGTTCCTAGTTTTGCATGACAAGCAATTGTAAACAAATAGGGCCGAAAAAAACGAAGTGAAAAAAATCAGCTTTAATTCAGATTTGCTGCCCTCCAAGTTTTTAATGATAAAAACTTGATGATGAAGATACAATGAAAGTTTCTTTACTTGCTTACAATCGGGTAACAACGTAACGTTTGCTTGACCCCCATTTTATGAAAAATACAGAGACTGCAATTTCAGATTGATTTACAGGGGTTATATTTTGTATTTTCACCTCTCGTTATCATTTGAATGTGTATTAAGCATTACTCACCATCTAGTCTATGAGAAGTGTTACTTCCCAAATCCCTTTACCTCTGTTGCGCATTCGTTATTGTCGAACATGTGTTGAGATTAGTTTAGTCTCAATGTATTCTGAATAATCCCGTGCCATTGTATGTGTGCATTATGGTAATTCCTTCTCATATTTGTCAATTTCTCCTCCCCTGGTAATGTGGCTAAATAAACAATTTCTAAATAGTACTAAATAAATTTCTAAATAGTACTAAAGTGTACTCCCTTGGATCCTAACTGCTGTGTCCTGACTGGCGGTACAGTTCTTTGGGAGACCGCTTTTACCCAGAGGAGCATCTTTACTCTGAAAACCAGAACGGTTACCCATCTTGTAGCCTGCTTCCACCATGAGGAAGATGGCAAAAACAGCCATGGATCTCCTAGTAGACACCCCTAGTTCCCATTACAAAGTTAATTGAGAGAAATAATGACACCTCTTCCTAGGCAGGGCACAAACAACATTGAAAATGCCTCCAAAACTCTACTTAACTCTCAGTGAAATTGGAAAAAGCAACAAAGAAATATCTTCATTAGGTAGACCAGGAAATATGTGGTACTAGATGAGAAGCAAGTAAAAGGGGAGTCCAGGTAAGGCCCCTGTTTGGCCAGAAGGGAAGGATTGCGAGAACTCTGGCTTTGTCATTTTTTGTCATTCTTGATCCTTAGAAGAACACGTTGAAGAACACCGGTGAAATACCACCATGTCACTGCTAGCCCATCCAGGAAATGAGGATACTCCATTTTGGCAAGGGAAGCAAACAGAGAAACTTTCCTGTTTAACCTTGGAGCCATGAGGTCTACTTCCAGATGCCCAAATTTTCTGATTAACCTGTTGAAAACTACTGGGCTTAGTGACCACTCCTCTTGAGACCACTTCCCCTGCTTAGATCATCTGCCAGTGTATTGTGCTGTGCCCACGACAAAATCTCTGAACAAAGGCATTCCAAGCTCTTGTGCCCCCTTGCCTGTTAAGGTAAGACACTGTAGTAGCATTGTCTGACTGAATTTTCACACACCGGTTTCTTACCCATTGTTCGAACGCTTGTAGGGCTTAAAATACAGCATTTAATTCTCTGTATTTGGATGAGTGCCTTGGTTCTTCTGGTGACCATTTTCCCAGGGCTCTGTGAAACCGTAGGTGAGATACCCATCCTGTTTCTGACGCATCTGTTGTCATGATGGACCGGTCTACTGGTTGAAAGCAGAGACCGCACCTTTCACAAATTGAGATGCTGCAGAACTTCTTTTGAAATCTGGATTCTCAAATCCAATTCCTCCTGAGCCTTGGACCAGCTGGAAAGAATTTCCCATTGAAGTGGCCTCATCCTTGCTCGTGCCCTTAATGCTGGGATAGTTGAGGTTAGTAGACCCAGGACACATCCTGCAGATGATTTACAGCCCGTCTGAACCGCTTGATCTTCTGAGAAGCAAGGTGTAAAGAAACGGATAGAGAGTCCACAATGAAGCCCAGGAAATTGATTCTCCTGGTAGGCGTTAAATTGAATTTTTCCGTATTTATGATCCATCCGTGTTGCTCCAGAAACGTTACAGTAGTTCTCACGTGTCTGTGAAGTTGAGATGGAGAGAACGTCTTCAGTAGCCAGTCGTCGAAGTATGGGATGATCGCCAACCCGCGAAGTTTCAACTAGGCTACCAGAGGGTTGAGTAGCTTAGTGAAAATTGGTGGGCGGTTGACAGCGTCTATGGGAGAGCTGTGAACTGAAAGCAACTCAGACCTTTCTTTGTCATTATAGACAACTACAAATATTTCCTAGAACTTCTTGTCATGGGAACGTGCAGATAGGCATCTTTGAGGTCTATGGTAATCATGAAATCTCCCTCTTGAATGATGTGGGTAACTGACAGGATGGTTTCCATTCTGAAACGCTGATAAGCCATACAATGATTGATGGCCTTTACATCCACATCGATATGAGCCATCTGGTTTGGGAACCAGAAAAATACGTGAATAAACTCCTCACCACTGATGAATCAAGGGAACATGTTCGATGACTCATTTTTTCAATAAATTTGATACTGCCGCCAACAGTTTGTTTTTTCTTCTGGTCAGGTATGAAGAACAGAGGAAACGATTGCGAGGGCTCCTGAAAAATCTGATTTTGTAACCTACAGACACTATTTGCCTGATCCATGTGTTGTCTGTAGTTTGAAACCATGCTTCTTGGAACTGTTGACGGCGACCTCCCACTTTGTCAAAATTTTTGGTTATACTTTTTAGATGTTGTGTTAGGGCAATGGGATGTAAGGGTTTTTTTTTATTGTATTTTTTTAGTGATTTTTTTATTTTTATTTTTTTAAATCACAATTTTTTTGCTGATTTGCCTTTCACCGATCACACTGTGATCTCTATGCAAGTCCCCACAGACTTGCATAGAGTTCACAGTGTCTGATCTGTGCCTCATCGGAGCGGTCAGATATCCCAGCAGGGGATATCCTGTCCTCTGATGACCTCCCGGGTGACGTCAGCAGTAAAAATGTTAACAGTTGTTACATTGAGATCAGGCTTCTGCTGACAAGGGGGAGTCCATCCTGATCTCCCGTGTAGCGACAGGGACGTGTCCCCTCCGCTGCAAGAGAGGCAGGACGTACCGGTGCGTCCATATGTGTTTCTTCAGATGCGTTTTATGGATGTAGCGGTATGTCTATAGGGCACTGAAGGGGTTATAAGACCTGTCAAAACACACACAGAAGAGAGAATTGAGTCAGTAAAAAAAAGTGAGAAAATGTTTTTTTTTAGATATATAAATGAGAAAAGAAAAGTAAAACAAGTAGTTATATTAAAAACAAAAGAGGGAAGGTATGTAGAAAAGGATAAAGGTCTAGCTGACTGTCTCAATTAATATTTCTGTTCAGTCTTTACAGATGAAAATGAAGGAAAGGAAAGAAAAAAGACATTTGATACACATGAGTTTATCGAGGAGTAGGTTCTAATTCAGCTCTAAGGCAGGGCTTGACAAATTTGTTGTGAATCTAGGCGCCAGGTAAAAAAGTTAGGAGCCAGGATTTTTTTTAAACTAACAGATGGTCAGGAGTGATCCGATCATCATCAGCCCACTTACTAAACTCACAGCGTTTGACCTGGAAGCACCCTGGACTTTCAGGTCAGTGCTGTTTTTATTATTATTATTTTTTTAACCCTTTCAATGCTGATGTTCCATTGGAGCACAGCATTGACTGATATTTAGTCCCCACAAGCTTGTGGGGACAAATGTTAACCCCTGCAATGCCACGAATGTGTCATACACAATTGTGGCATTGAAGGGGTTAACGCTGCACTGTCGCTCTCAGGGAGCGATCAGGCAGCAGAGGGGTGTTGGGGCTGCTCTCCACACTCATGGGGAGACCAAAGAACCCTCTCCCCTGTCCCTGAAGCTGCCTCTGGCAGCTGGGACTCAATTGCTGGTCTATAGACCAGCCATTGCAGGGGGAGTGTCTGATGACTGCTGTAGGCTTCCATGCCTACAGGAATCATCAAAGGGCTTGTGGGGGCTCGTTTTTGCTGTTGCTGGTCTGCCTGGGCTTCCAGGCAGACCACCAGCAGCAGAGCCCCTTACAAAAACGGGAATTAACCCCTAAATGCCGCGATCGCGGCATTAAAGGGGTTAACGCTGCACTGTCGCTCTCATGGAGCGATCAGGCAGCAGGGGGGGTGTTGGGTCCGGTCCCCACACTTGTGTGGGGACCCAATCAACACCCAACCTCCTTCCCTGAAGCTGCCTGTGGCAGCTGAAAACACGATTGCTGGTTTTGCAGCAACCACGTTTTCAGCCTACAGGCTCACTCCGTGGGAGGGATCTCAGGCTCGGGGGCGGGCTCGGAGTGGCTGTGCTGTCTGCCCAGACTCCTGGGCAGACAGCAGCAGCACCCCCGTGTGGTGACTCAGCCTCTTACATCCACATTTTTTTCTGGATGTAAGAGGCTGACAAAACCTAGGCGCCAGGACAAAATTCTCTGTCGCCATGGCGACCTGGCGCCTGGGATTTGTCGAGCCCTGCTCTAAGGTAAAGACAAGTAAGTCGAGGGGGCCTGATGGGATACACCCCAAGTCATTAAAATAGCTTAGTGGTGTTCTAGCAAAACTGACTTATTTAGCCAATCATTAACAGGAGTAGTCCCAGAACATTGAAAATTAGTGAATGTTGCTCCCATCCACAAGAAAGGCAGTAGGAAGGAGTCAGGCAACTGGAGACCTTTGAGTCTTAAATCACTAGTGGGGAAATTAATGGTAACTATGTTAAAGCACCTAGCCACTGGCAATACCGAGCCTGAAGTTGGCTCCTGTCTCAAAGGTCTTCTTAACTTCTTAACTGTTCTTCCCTCTTATCTATGGGTCAGTAAAATGGAATACATCATCTAATGAAATGCCTGGCTTTCTAGTGTCCTTGGCTGTTGATGTATTCACCTTAAGAATTTCCCAAAGGGCCATGAACTTCTCCTCAAGACGAAAAAGGCTTTTGATCCTCTTGGAAATGGTCAGGGACTTCTCAGAATTATTCCACTGACCCAAAATAGACTGTATAGGAGCTACAAAGGCAGTGGCAGTATCTGATGTAGTCAAAAGGGGTCTGAAGCTCCGACCAGAACAGCTAATGAATTATGAGGTGGAATTCTCCTTAGCACAACATCCAACTCCAAGGACTCAAGCACAGATTACTTAAATAATTAATACAATGTGAACCTGAAAAATAGAATAGTAATTGAAAAACAACAAGCGATACATGATGTTCAGCATTGTTAATTTATGGTGTTACCCAAGTTTTGAAATTTCTTTAATAGATCTGCTATGGTTGTTTTGTTTTCTTTTGATATTTATTTTATTACTTTAGTTATATTATCCCCCCATTCTCCCCTTCCCTCCAGAGTGTTTAGCTTGATGGCACATTATGTTAGCAGGTTAACAGTATACATTGTAGTGGATAAAAGCTAACAAGACCAGAATGCATTACAACTGGTAGTGTCAAGAAGTAGACAGTCAGAGGGTGAGGTTTCTCAGGGACAGCCCTCATTTCACTTAGAAGACTATCACAGAGGCAAAGACCCACAAATTCCTGGAAAAAAAGCTCTAAATACAATCAATAACATTTCAAACAATTTTCTTACCTCTTCCATGTCTACCTTAGTTAGTAGTGGCAGTACTTCTAGGTTTCCTTGCTTCACACGCTTTTTCTTATGTGTGTGAGCCCTGGAATTCAATATGTGCATGAGTGGTAAGTCCTGTTTAAGATTATTTTGCGTGTATGTCTGCTAATATATACCTGAAATACTTTTCCATTTCCATGACCACCATGGTTGGCATCGTCAACCTCTTACCCACAGTTAAGCGGGTGAAAAATGCCCAAGAAATCTCATCGCTACTGCAACCTTGTGGGTCCTAAACACAAGGATGAGGGAGGTGAGTCACTTGGCTTTGCATAGGGAATAGATTTATTATAAATGCTTTACAGGTATTGTAAATATGATAACATTTGGAAATAAGATTTTCCCTACCTTCTTAAAGCTCTGCACTAATGCAACAAATTCTTCTGCTGGGATAAGAACGACAGTTTCTTCTTCCTCTTCTCCCTGGCAGTAATAAAACCCATGCATATCACTGAAACAAGCCTGTATCTTAAACCCTGAGTGACAATGGCTGTTTTAACATGTCTGCTGTGTTCGTGTATCAAATCATAAATTTTTTTTTTTTAAAGTAGACACCCCATGGGCATTTAACGTGGCAGTATTTTAACTCTTTCAATACGATAATTGTTTTTAGATAAAGTGCTTATTTTAGGACTTGCTTATCAAAAAAAATATATATATTTTTTATATATACACACACACACACACACACACCGTATTTGCTTGATTATAAAACAATTTTTTTTTCCAGCACAAATACCCCTTGTCTTATATTCATGGTCTGCAGGGTACCTGGATCCTCCTCCTCTCGATGCGCACAGACAACCTATGCTGCTGGGGCTTCTATGACAGAACGCTGGCATGACACGACCTCTCGTTGCTCCACCATAGAAGCTTGGCGGAAGTACCGGCCAGCAGCAACAGAGGTTGTCTACGTGGATCGTGCAGGCATTCATCGGCTGCCAGAGAGGAAAATCCCCTGCAGAGCTGCAGGGGACCTGGATCTTCCTCTCCGGCAGCCAGTGAACATCTCTGCGATGCGCGCAGACAACCTCCTCTGCTACCCGACACTTCCACTGGGGCTTCTATGACAGAGCCCCGGAGGAAGTCCCGAGTAGCTGCGGAGACATCCACTGCCTGCCCCCACCTTACACCAGGGAGTCTGGAGCACAGGGGGCAGCCTTGCATCCGTCTCTACCTGGATGTTGGAACGTTTCTTGAAACTCAACTTCTCCAAAACTGAACTCCTCATCTTCCCTCCCTCCAATGCTAAGATTTCCCCATCTATCACCCTCAATGTTAATGGTGCCATCATCTCCCCGTCTACTCGTGCACGCTGTCTTGGTGTCACCCTTGACTCCGATTCACACCCCACATTCAGTCCGTCTCTAAAAACTGTCGCCTTCATCTTAAAAACATTGCCCGCATCCGTCCCTTCCGAACACAGCATGCCACTAAGGCTCTTGTCCATGCCCTGATTATCTCCCGTCTTGACTTCTGTAACTCTATCTTAGCCGGTCTCCCTTTTAACCGTCTCACCCCTCTACAATCCACCATGAATGCTGCTGCCAGACTTATCTTCCTCTCACATCGCTTTACTAACGTTTCTCTCCTCTGTCAGTCTCTTCACTGGCTGCCTTTTCAATTTCAGTTTCAAAATCCTCACTCTTACTTTCAAAGCCCTTCACAGCGGTTCCCCTCCCTACATCTCCTCACTCATCTCTAAATACACTCCTAACTGGTCTATCCGCTCATCCAATGATCTCCTATTCTCTCCTCTGATTTCTAGCTCTCATGCCCACTTACAAGATTTCTCAAGGGCTGCCCCTATCCTCTGGAATGCCCTCCCCCGGTCTATCCGTCTCTCCCCCTGCCTTTATTCCTTAAAAAAATCCCTCATGACCCACTTCAAGGATGCTTACAACATAGCACACTAACGCCCTCCCATACTCCCATATTCCTTTAGCTCACCTTTCCTACTCCCTCTCCTGGTCTATCCCTAACAACGGCACTTTTACCTATTGTGTAATACAACCCAACTTCCTCTAGACTAGGGCTGCAACTAACGATTATTTTCATAATCGATTAGTTGGCCGATTATTTTGTCGATTAATCGGATAAAAAAAAATGAATGTAAATTTTTCATTTATTTAAAATAATTTAATAAACAAATGATGTTAAATACAAACAGCAGAATAAAAAAAAAAACTTTGATAAAATGCATTTCTTGTCTTTATTTCCCAACCAGCCCCCCCAATTTATGCACATTTGAGCCCAGGCTTGCCATGCTGCCTCCCACACATACCACTCCACGCTGCCTCCCACATATACCACGCTGCCTCCCACATATGCCACTCCATGCTGCCTCCCACATATGCCACTCCATGCTGCCTCCCACATATGCCACTCCATGCTGCCTCCCACATATGCCACTCCATGCTGCCTCCCACATATGCCACTCCACGCTGCCTCCCACATATGCCACTCCACGCTGCCTCCCACATATACCACTCCACGCTGCCTCCCACATATACCACTCCACGCTGCCTCCCACATATGCCACTCCACGCTGCCTCCCACATATGCCACTCCACGCTGCCTCCCACATATGCCACTCCACTGTACCCCCACATATGCCACTCCACTGTACCCCCACATATGCCACTCCACGCTGCCTCCCACATATGCCACTCCACCCCCACATGTGCCTGATACGCCTTATACCCCCTGATACACCACTCCATCCTCCCCAGACATGCCACACTGCCTCCCAGACATGCCACGCTGCCCTCCCCACATATGCCACTCCACTCTACCCCCAGATATGCCACTGTGGCCCAGATATGGCTTATACACCATGATACACCAGGGAAAAGAAAAAGAAGAGAAAAGAAAAAGATACACCACTCTGTCCTCCCCAGACATGCCACACTGCCCTCCCCACATATGCCTTATATAATGTATATGCCTTATACCCCCAGATATGTCACTCTGTTCTACCCAGATATGCCCGATATCACATAGTCCCCTCAGAGTCACAGACCCGTTCGCATCACACTGACACCATACTTTTATAAATAAGTACTGGGTTAATCTTCACTGCCCCCAGGATTTAGATTCCCCTTAGTTTGCCCCCCTTTATCTCTAACTGCACCTTAAGTTAACTTTATTAAATTAATCAAATTAACCCTCAGTCCTCATCATTACATTAACCCTAAACACCCCATTAACCATAACTACCCCTAAATTAACTCTAAATACCCCATCAAAACAACTACCCTAAATTAACCCTCAACACCCCATTAACCATAGCTGCCCCTAAATTAACCCTAAACACCCTATTAACCATAACTGCCCCTAAACATCCCATTAACCATAGCTGCCCTTAAACACCCCATTAACCATAGCTGCCCCTAAACACCCCATTAACCATAACTGCCCCTAAATTAACCCTAAACACCCCATTAACCATAACTGCCCCTAAATTAACCCCCACCTCCCCAAATTTTCAGTAGCCCAAATATTAATTTTATACTTACAGTTAGATGAGTGTCACAGCCATGTGGTTCTGGCCTTCTGGGAGAAGGAAGGGGCGGGGCCAGTTGTCACAGTGATTACAGGGAGGGACTGGTAAGTAGGAGCTGCTGCTGTGAGTCACTGAAATGGATTATATAATGAGGGGTATTTTTCAGAGCGTTTGCTCTGAAAAAACCCTCATTTTATAATCGATAATAATCGATTCAACTAATCGATAATGAAATTCGTTGGCAACGAATTTCATTATCGATTATCAATTTTATCGATTAGTTGTTGCAGCCCTACTCTAGACTGTAAGCTCGTTTGAGCAGAGCCCTCCTCACCTGTTGTCTCTGTAAGTCAATTTGTTATGTTACATACTACTTGTTATGTCTTGTCTACCCATTGTACAGCGCTAAGGATGGCGCTATATAAAACAAATAATAATAATAAGTCTAAGGATGTTGGGGGTGGGTATATAGGGGGCTATAGAGCATATCAGGGGGCAGATTTTTTACATTTTTTGGAACTGGAAGGTTCCCCTGATGGTGACATCAATGGGAAATTATTTTTACATGTTAACTTTTTTTTTTTTACATGCATTTTACTAATCACATTGTGATTAGAAAGCTGGGCTCCATTCACTTGCATGGTTGGATGCAATACCTGTATTCAACCTGCAAGGGGGGCCAGATTTCTCAGGAGGATTTGGAGAGACCCTCTGTCAAATTTGCCAAGTTATTTATTCTTTTAAAGGAGGTCATCTTGAGAGTGGCAAAATCTCACAGTAGCGGTTGTGACTACTCTCTGGAGTGGTCACAGTGCGTCCTGGGGTGGGTGTTCAGTGTCTCTGAACGCCTTGCTATCAAGGGATTTCAGGAACACCCTTAAAGTTTAGGAGGTGATCATTGAACATCTCCTAAACTCTTTTAAAACAGGTGTCTGCTGTATGACGATGCCCCGGGGAGGGGCCAGACATGGATTTAATGGATTCAGACATTGCTGAATCCATTGAATTGTCATCAAGAGGTTAAACTACTAGCACTCACCACATTTAACGCCTAAAAATTACTCCACTTACTTGTACAGGTCCCCCTGCTCTAGTCCAAGTGATGCTCCTCGTCACTGCCTGTGGCTCAATCACGCACAGGAGTTCTTGGGCCTGAAGGGCACTGAGTACTTCGCCTCCATGTCCATCCTGCAAAAGGCCTAAAAATAAAGAGACGTATACTACATGTTATATTGGGATGCAAATAATATTTGATGTACGATAATTATCTGATCCACTATAGAAGACTTAGAAGATCACCAACAGTGAAGCAGAGCCCTTTATCTCTGACCAAGGTAGCTTCAGAGACAAAGTACTTCAGTAATCATTCCGTGATTGGCAGCAATTGAGATAAAAGTAAAAAGAGGGAGAAAGAGTGTTTCTCCTTCGTCAAATTTTTTTTTCGAGAAAAACACTCCCCCCTAACTCAGCACTAGTGGAGTGAGCCTTAAACTCCTGGGGAGATTCTTTTCCAATAGCCTTGTAGGTTTCGGATATAGCCAGCACCAGCCACCAAGCTTTGGAAGTCACAGCGTAGGACATTAAGAGATTAGAAAATATTCTCCTAGAGGCAGTTCTTTATAGGTAGATCTGTAGACATATCTGAAGAACAAGGGTGTGTAACTGCTGTTCCTTGCTACTCTTTTTTTTTTTTTCTTCAGCATCAAGGTTTATTGAATTTTGTTGAAATTTTATGGGAGTAGGGCGGGGGGTAGGGTACAGAAGGAAAAAAGAGAGGGGGGAAGGTATAGGTATCCATGTCCATACACGGCAGTAGTTTATCAAAGCAGAAAGCGTAGAACCCGCGCAGGGGTTACATCAGAAACAACAGCACCAGTAATGAGAGAGGGCACACTAGGCCCCATGACAAGTAATGAAAAGAAAAGTCACATATATCAGCGAAATCCCCAGAATGTAGAAGGTGTACATATGAAAGGCCCAAGCTATATGTCAAGTGGGGACACAAAAGAGAGCCAGTGGAACCAGGTGGCCGTGTAACTCTCCCTTTGCTTCAAAGAAACTGCGGAGAGATCCTCGATCCTCCGAACGTCCTCAACTCGTGACATCCATTCCCTGATCGGCAGGGAGCAAGCTTGCTTCCAATATAGAGGAATGAGGCCCTTGGCTGCGTCAAGTAAATGACGCACAACCGAGCGCTTATAGTGTGAAATAGAATGAGGAGTGTGGTCTAAAAGCATTGACAATGCCTGAAAAGGGAGTCTGAGAGCTCTGAGATCACACGGTGGACCTCTTGCCAAAAGGCTGGATTCGGGGGCAGTCCCACCACAAGTGCAACATCGTACCCACATCCCCATCACACAGCCAGCATCTATCTGAGGAGTCGGGGAACATGAGGCGTGCGATACCAGCGGGTCAAAATCTTATAGTTTGTCTCCTGCACCTTAGTTGCCCTCGAACTTTTGTGTGTGAGAATAAATATCTTCTCCCAGGCCCCGTCCGCAAGAGTCGGGATGCTCAAAGACTCCCAGCTCGAGCAGAAGGAAGGCCTTGCGGTGTGCGTGGAAGTCAGGAGCAGGGAGTATAGCAGAGAAATACCCCCTCGCGGAGAGCACGCTCCCGAGCACGAAGTCTCAAAACAGGTCAGGTCTCTGCGCAAGCACTGGCGGTTGGGAAGGGTGTTGAGGTAGTGCGTAACCTGGTGGTGCGCAAATCGGTCAGACCAGGAAAAGTCAGCGCCCGGGCGCAGGTCCTCCAGCGATACGACCCCGCCATCTGTCAGCAGGTCCCAGACAGACAGGGGGAGCCCCGCGTATCCCTCAGGCCCCCTGCGTCGACTCGGGTTGTCCCAGAGAGGCAAGATAGGCGATGGCGATGAAGAGAGGTTGGCCTTATGCCCCGTAGCCCTCCACACCGACAGAGTCACCGACACAAGGGGATGGGACGCCACGCGAGCCCCCACGGTAGGGCCCCAGAGGGCATGCAGGACCTTGCCTCATAAGCCGCCCAAGTTCCAGCGCGACCCAGGGCTTCCTTCCCGGACCCGCCACGTTCCACTCCACCACGCGCAGCAGGTGAGTAGCTTGGTAATATCTGTAAAAGTCCGGCAGTGTGAGTCCGCCCGCGGACTTTGGCAGCGTAAGTTGTGAGAACTTCTGCCTCCGGCTCTTGTTTTCCCAAATGAATCTAACGACCGCAGAACGAAGAGAGGTGAAAAAGTCCCGAGGAAGCCTGATCGGTAAGGTCTAAAACAGATACAAGACCCACGGAAGCAGATTCATCTTTACCACATTCACCCGGCCGATCCAGGAGAGATACATGGGCATCCACCCCCGAAGGTCAGTCGCTAAAGTAGACAATAAAGGAGCAAAATTCGCAACGTATAGCAAGGTAATGTCAGTCGTCAACCAAACACCTAGATATTTCATCTTCCCGGGGCACCATCGAAAGGGAAAGCCGGAGGCAAGGGCCCAGGACCTGCTGCGGGGGTACCGAGATATTTAAAATCTCAGATTTGGAAAAATTTATTTTGAGGTTGGACAAATCAGCGTAGGAGCGGAACTCTGCGAGAATGTTTGGCAGGGAGATCTCAGGGCGATCCACTACGAAGAGCAGGTCGTCCGCGTAGGCAGCAACTTTATGATGCCTCCCTCCTTCCTGAAACCCCAGAATGCCGGGGCATGCATGAACAGCCTCCAAAAAGGGCTCCAGGGACAGCACAAACTAGAGGGGGGACAGAGGGCAACCTTGCCTGGTGCCATTGCCAATCGACACTGGTGGTGATAAAGCACCATTAACTCGTATACTGGCCGTAGGTGTGGTGTAAAGAGTAGCAATCCATGCGAGCATTTAGGGACCCAGACCCTGGTGCACCAGGGTGGCACACAAAAGCCGAATAGTATTGTTGCAGGCCTCGCGGCGAGGGACGAAGCCCGCTTGATCGGGGTGCACCAGTTGGGGGAGAAACCCAGCGAGCCGCATCGCCAGGACCTTCGCAAAAGTCCGTGTTTAACAAAGATATATGCCTATAGCTCTGACACAAGCAGGGGTCCTTGCCCTCTTTATGAATAACAGATATCGTGGCCGCCAGAGCCTGGGGGGAGTAAGCTATGGCCCTCCAGGAGGGAATTCAGAGCCTTGTGTAAAAAGGGAAGCAGTCTGTCAGAGAATGTCTTGTAGTAACCCAGGGGCAACCCGTCCGGGGCCGTGGCATTTGCCCGTCTGCGTAGCCCTCAGAGCAAGGGCAAGAAGCAGGATGTGTGGAGCCCACCCACGGCAAAACCAACATGGGGTGTGCAGACTGGGGGAACATGGGGTCGTACGTGGAACGTCAAAAACATGTTTGCGGCTAGCAGACGGGACAAAGCCCCAGTAAAAGCCCCAGACAGGCATACAAAACAGAGCAGGACGTAGCAAAAGGCTCACCCTCTGCCATGACCATCATGGAGCGTGTGTGGGTGTGTGACACCACTGAAGGGGAAGCGGGCCGCAACAGTGTAAGGTGTATGAATGTGGGAGGGGAGGATGAGAGAAACAAACTACACAATATCACTGCAACGACGTGAAGCCCAGTGAGGACCCAGACAGGGCTCGCAAGGGGCGTACCGTGGTAGCGGTCGCCATAAAGGTGCCTTAAACAAAAACAAAGTAGCTCACGTGAGCCATGCGTCCTACATGGCAAAAGCAGCAGAGTCATTACAGGGTCAAAAGGCAGAAGGCACTGTATCGGCGACTAGTCGTTGAAAGGATGCAGGTGTATAGCTGTACAAGCTCGCCTTTACGGTCGGGTCGGAGAGGTATGGTGCGAGGCAGTCAGTCCTCCCGAGGTAAGTTCTGGGCATACTCCGCTGCTTCACGATTTATGTTGGCGCGTCGGCCCCTGTTATCCAAGTCCTCCAAGTGATAAAACAGGTTGGCGATTTGGGAGGAACAGGCGCGTTTAAAAGTGGAGAGCTGGCGATCCTGGTTTCGGCAGACCCTCATGTCCAATCTCGAGATATCCGCCCGCAGGGCTGTGACCTCGGCCCGGACAGTTTGTTTCACTAAAGTCCTCTATAGTTGGCAGCGAGGAGAAAATTCGACGCCAGTCTCTGGCGGAGGGTTCCGGAGGGCTCTCAGGGCAACGCTGAGGCAAGACCTCCCCTAAGGCCTGTGAGCACGCGGGGGTCGGCGCCATTTCTGGTTCCTCCGGCTGCGAGTGTACTAAGGCTGGGGTGTGAAAGTATTCACGGAGAGACGCCGATCACGATCACCTCCTAAACGTCAATGGTGTCACTGGAATGCCTCAATCAGGAGGCATTCAGCGACACCAAACACTTACCCCAGGACTGTTAAAAAAAAAACAATGAAGTTGAAAAAGTTCGCTAGATGGTCTCCAGACTCTCTAGATAACTCTGGCTCCACTTGCTGGTTGAATACAGGTACTGCATTCAACCATGCAAGTCAATGGAGCCCAGCTTTCTAATCACAATGTGATTAGTAAAATATTTTTTTTTAAAAAAAAATATGGGAAAAAAAAATGCTAAAAAAAAAAAAAATATGGGGAAAAAAATGCTAAAAAAAAAAAAAAAAAAGTGCTAACATTTAAAAATAATTATGCAGTGATGTCACCAGAGGAACCATCCAGTGCCAGTAAAATGTGTAAAACAAATAAAATAAAGTTGCTAAAATTTCTCAAAAATCTCAACATAGAAAGAGTTAAAATAAAAGCACTTCAAATACCCAAGGGGTGTCTAATTTAATAAAAAATGGCTTGATGGGGTAAATTGGAGTGGCCGGGCTCAAAGATAGGGCATAGGTACAGACTGACCAAAATGGAGAAAAAAGCGCACTTTTTAAATCTCACACAAAACGACAAACCCATGCATGTGGGGTAACACTGCACTCGGGAGATGTTGCTGAACACACATTGGGATGTTGTTTGATTGTGAGGCATACCAGGAGCTTTGAATTCATTCCTAAAATACAATTTGTGTGGAAAAAAATACAAAATTAAATTTTGGCAAATGCAGGTGGTAGAATCTCATGCATAAAACGGTTAAAATACCAGCATTTGAAATACTTTGTGGTGTCTAGTTTTCCAAAATATATGGTTTGATGGGGTAAATTGAAGTAGCCGGCTTCAAAGATGTTCCAAAGAGGCAGAATGACCAAATGACCACCTGAATTACACATGTCCCAAAAGTAGCCTTTTACCAGCCAAACAATCTGACAAACCTATACATGTGGGGTATCACCATACTCAGAAGATGTTGCCGAACACATATTGGGGTGTTGTTTGACAGTGACATATTCAAGGGATCTGTCTTCTTGTTGATAAGGGAGGCCATGAGATCTATGTCCGGCATACCCCAGACTTCGAAGATCTGCAGGAAGGATGCAAGACCCAGACTCCATTCTCCTGGTAACACAGAAACGGAGGAAACTCAAAGCGATGTTCTCCTACCCTCGGATGTGACTGCGGAAAGATAAACAAAGTTCAGCCCACCTTCCTATCGTATGAGGAAAATCCACCAGCTGCAAACTTCTTGTACCTAGTCTGTTGAGGTAAGCCACAACTGCATGATTGTCTGAGAGGACTTTATTGGGCTTTCCGTGAAGTCTGTTCTGCCAGGAACGTAGAGCTCTCCAGACAGCGAGAAGCTCCAGGAGACTGATGTGAAGCTTACTCTGCCTGGGAGTCCCTGTACAAATTCTTCCTTCAGACTGGCATGCGTGTAAACGACTGACCAGATGGGTTCTACCCAATGCAGGCACTGTTCTCGCCTTCTCCTCCGAAACCACCATCTAAGGGAGTAGTGAACTGTTGCAGAAGGCACCACCTTTTTCAAAAAAGAGAGTGATCGATCCCAAGCCCCCACGACAAAGTGCTGTAAATGCCTCACATGCAGGAGGACGTCATCAGACATAGCAGCCTCATGGTAAGACTGTATGTGTGACTCCGCAGAACAACTAAGAAGAGTCAACTTCCAAATAACTCATTACCCAAGAAAGGAATACTGCATAAGCAGTATTTGGATGCATTATCTGCTGATCAGGATTTCAACCATAGGGCTCGTCTAGAAATAGCAGGCAGAGCAGAAGCATTATCTGCCATACGTACAGACTCCATAGCTGCATGGCAAAGGAAGCCAGCTGCTCACTTGCTGTCATTTAAGCACTTGAGAATATCTTTCTCTTTAGCGCCCCCAATCACATCTTCCTCCAGCTGTTGCAGCGATATTTGCATAGATCTGGAAACTAAACCCGCTGCGATGCCTGGTTTAAAGAGGCCTCAAATGTTCTCTCGGCGTCAATCTTAGGAGCCAGACACTATTCTGAGAAATCCTCTGGAAAGGGAAAGTATGCAGGGCAGGAACACAGCAATAGACGCATATCAACTGCAGGATATCAAAACTGCTTCACACACCATGGCATTCATCCTGCTGTAGGATAAGTAGCCATCAATCTAGAAGTGGCTTCTCCTACAGGGACAGGGGCCAATGGCTCACCCGCATCCCATAGAGGGGACAGGCGCCAAGGATACAGCTCTGCCGCAAGCTCAGAAAACAACAAATTTGAAGATGAGTACTCCTCTCCTCAGGACAGGGCAGGGAAAAACCAAGGGAATGCAGTGTTCTGGGAGATTTTATTTCAGTCCCACCTGGATAGGCAGATCTATCGCCTAATACCTGCTACCAGGAATGATATGGAAAAGAAAATACAAAAAACGGGTATAAAGAAAATGCCCTGTCACTGAAAAACAATATCTAATTTCTGGGATACACTAAACATAGAGAGGGGGAATCATGACTGAACAAAGATATGTAAAAATGGCAAAAAGCTCAGGCCACTTAGGGGGGTAAAACCCCTAGCTGTGTAAGGGATTAAGAAATCACACTGCTTTAAATGTTGTAGATCCTGAAGAATTAGGAACCACAGACATATAGGCTGATGGAATGAATGGATTTGAGACATTCCTACCAGCTCAGAGTACCAAATTCTCCTTGGCCAGTCTGGGTGAACATGATTACCAACATTCCTCTGTAAACTGTCTGCACTCTCCTTGAAATCTAGGGCAAAGGGGGGAATAGAGGAGGAACAAAAAAGTACTTCAGTCCTGAGTAGGGCTGCAACAACGAATCGATAAAATCGATAATAATCGATTATGAAATCGCTGTCAGCGATTAGTTGAATCAATTTTTATTGTTTTTTAAAATTAGTTTTTTTCAGAGCAAATGCTCCCCTCCTATAATCCGACCTCAAATAGAGATCGGATTATAACACTATAAAATTCCAGCAATTCAAATACCTATGGAGCTAGGTTTTCCTAGTTTTCCAAATTGAATAGTTTGATAGCGTAAGTTTATTTGGCCGGGTTCAAAGATGTCCCAAATAGGACATGGGCACATGTCAAAATTCTATGTTTAAAAATGCCCACCTCCCAAATTTAGCCCCCAAGCAACCAGGCAAACCTGTGCATGGTATCACTGTACTGAAGAGATGTTGCTGAACGCATATTGGGGTATTGTTTGGAAGTGACATTTGACAGGAGCTGTAAATTCATACCTGAAGTACAATGTGTGCAAAAAAAAAAAAAAAAAAAAAAATACTACCACAAACTGACAATTACTGCACGGAAAGAGTTAAAATACCGGCACTACTACCTTGGGGTGTTTTGTTTTCAAACATACATAACTTGATGAGGGTAAACTCAATTAGACAGCTTCAAAGATGTCCTAATTAAGACATGGGGCAGAATTACCGTATTGGCTCGATGATAGGCCGCACCCTAAAAGTTAGGTGCTTTTTAAAGTATTCTAAACAGTATTCTAATTAACACACTGTATTTTAACATTTTAATGCACCTTACTTATAGATATGCCCCTCTGCTCCAGCAAATATGTCACTCTGGCCCGCCCAGATATGCTGCCACTCTGCTCCCGAGATATGCTGCCACTCTACCCCCCCCGGGATATGCTGCCACTCTACCACCCCCCCCGAAATATGCCACCACTCTGCTTCCTAGACATGGCCCCACCCCCAGACTTACCAATGCAGTCTCCCTGGTGTCTAGCGGGGCCAGTGGGGGACATCTGCGCAATACACGTGGACAACGTGGAAAGTGCCGGCGAGGAAGATTGTTAACATACATTGCGCAGACGTGCCAGCAGCGGAGGTTGTTTCCAGGCAACGCCGCAGCCGGTGAACGTCTGCACAATGTGCTTTAACAATCTCCCTTGCCACCCCCCTGGTGGGAAGTGCTGGCAGGGGAGGATGTCTCAGCATATTGCGTAGACGTCCACGGCTGCCGGAGAGTAAGATCCTGTTCCCCTGTAGCGCTGCAGGGGGTCCGGATCCTAACCCTGCTGCCTACCCAGGGCCCGGAATGGCATGTCCCGGGCGTCAGGCGATACGAATTGCGCATTCCTGCGCTAAACCCCAAATATAGGCCGCACCCCCACTTTAAAGACTTAAAGTGGGGGGGGGGAGTGCAGCCTATATTCGGGCAAATACGGTAACACATGCCAAATTTCCAATTGGAAAAATACGCACCTCCCGAACGTGGCCTTTTAACCCAAACATATTGGGTGTTTGGCAGCGACACATATCAGGAACTATAAATTCATCTAATTCATACCGTAATTTTTTTTACAAATTCTGGTGGTAAAATGTGTGCATGAAAAGAGTTAAAATACCAGCATTTTAAATACTCGAGGTGTATAGATTTCAAAAATATATGATTTTGTGGGTTAAACTGAATCGGCCCGCTTCAAAGATTTCCGAAATAACACATGGAAGGGAATAATGATGCTTCAAAATTCCCTTAACCCCGCCCCAAACATCCTGACAAACCCATGCATGAGTGGCATCACTGTACTCAGATGTTGCTAAACACACATTGAGGCGTTTGACAGTGGCACATAAAGTGAAATAAAATGCACGTGGGGAAAAAAGTATTACCAGAAAGTTTGACAAAGGTTGGTAGCAGAACTAGTGCATGGGAAGAGATAAAATACTACAATTTGAAATAGTTTTCAAACATACATGTTTGATGGGGGGCGGGGGTAAATTGAACTAACTGGCTTTAAAAGATGACCCAAATAGAACTTAGGGGCAGAATGACCAGTTTTGAAATAGCAATTTGGTGATATATGCTCTATAACTTGGAAATAAAGCCCAAAATGGCTATTTCTAAACACATGACAAATATTAGAATCTATTTAGCAGATTTTGACATTAGTTTTTGTTGATTCATTTTTTTACTATATTTTACAGATTTGTAATAGTAATTTAGATGATATGATCAAAAATGGTACCTTGGGTACACTAAACGAGAAATAAGAAAATTACAGATAAAAATGAACACTTCAGAAATCTTAAAACGGCCACTCACAAAATGTCCTTAAGGGGTTAATGCTCTCTTCGTCTCATTTAAGTTACCTGGGTCTACGTGGACAGTTACATTATCGAGTGTTTTTTTACGTTTCTTTGACAAGGTGCCAGAAGGAACGTTTGCCGGTGGGTTCTGTGGTTGAATAACGTGCGAGGCTGCGTCAGTCAGACTGCACAGATTAGCTTTGTATGCCTCCCCTTCACTATCACTGCTGAGTACCATTAGGTCAGGAATGAGTTGCTTTTCCGTACAAGCGGGCTTATCACTATCAATGAGAACTTCCGGCTTGCCCCTCAATGTCAGCGGAACTGTTTTCGAACTAGACGCCGGAAAAGTGTTTCACTAAGGGAAGTGACGCAACTCTAGAGTTAAGGGTTCGCGATGTCGCTCTATTGCAGCGTGAGATGTATGCTCGGTAGGTTATTTCTAGTCATTATCTAATGTTATCTGTAGTATTTAGTAAACGCTATTGAAGTTGTTAATGTCCGTAGTTTTCTCATTTTATCTAAACAAGTTTGTGTACCGCGTTAGACATATTAGTCAGAACACTCCTGAGTTCATCTTCCAGAAAGGTCTGTGCACCCACTAGCAGGTTCTTATTTCTCTATACGAACAAATATATGAATCATGGGTTGGGAATTGCCGCAATGCCTATAATACTATTAAAGCACCAATCTAGTTTTGAACATGTAATAGTTACATTTTTGCTTAAAGGAGTGTCCCCTGAAGAAAAACATTTTGAATATTTCTGTAAATAAGCCAATGGTTTTGTAGTCATTTGGCCATCAATTCCTGCCAAAAGTTAGCCAGTATAACCGTATTTGCTCGATTATAAGACAACCCCCCAAAATCTGAATATTAATTTATGAAAAAAGAAAAAGCCTGAATATAAGATGACCTTATAGGAAAAAGTTTTACCAGTAAATGTTAATTCATGTAAACTATGTGAACCATTTTTTTTTTATAAAAGCTATGATTGAGAAAAATATTTTGTTTTTATTTCCTTTTTTTCCAACCTGCCCCCCCAGTTATGAGCATCTGCCCCAGGCTTGCCACTCTGCCCCAGAAATGCCTTATACCCCGTATATGCCACTGTGCCCCTGAAATGCCTTTTAACCCTCTAAATGCCTTTGTGCCTCATGATATGCCTTTTGAGCCCCTATGTGCAACTCTGCCTCCACAAATGCCTTAAAAGGCATATTATGGGGCAGAGTGGCATATAGGGAGGTATAAGGCATTTCAGGAGGCAGAGTGGCGTATAGTGGGTTAAAAGGCATTTCTGGAGGCAGGGTGGCATTAAGGGGGTTAAAAGGCATTTCATAGAGCATTCTGCCTACAGAAATGCATTATGCCCCCATTTAACACCCTCCCTCCTCCAAACTTACCATATTCTGAGTCCCCGGTGCGTAGCCGGGGCAGCGGGTAGTTATATAATCATATAGGTCTGACTATGAGACTAAGATCCAGATCCCCCGCAGTGCTGCAGGGGACCTGGATCCTCCTGTCTTATGCCCCCCCCCCCTTACGGGTGCTTCTGGCTGTCCGGGCAGCGGGTAGAGGTCTACTCAATTCGCACAGACAACTTCCGCTGCAGCCGGAAGAAGGTGCGGTTAGCAGCGGAGGTTGTCTGCGTCCATCGCGCAGACCTTCCCCGGCTGTCAGAGATCACGCAAATCGTGTAGACCTCTACCCGCTGCCCAGACAGCCAGAAGCACCCGTAAGAAGGGGGGGCATAAGACAGGAGGATCCAGGTCCCCTGCAGCGCTGCGGGGGATCTGGATCTTAGTCTCATAGTCAGACCTATTTGAGGTCTGATTATAAGACGACCCCGATTATAAGATGAGGGATATTTTTCAGAGTATTTGCTCTGGAAAAAACCTTGTCTTATAATCAAGCAAATACAGTAATTTTCTGTGTTCATCCCCACACCATGTATTTTCCTAAACACCCCTCCTGCTTGCCAGAGCAACTCCTTAAATGCAGCAATGGGTTTAAAAAATAAAAATATAGCACTGACCTGGAAGTCAAAGGTGATCGTCATATATGCTCATTACATCCGAATAACAGAGAACAGAACTGTCCACAGCAACAGTTTTGGAACAACAGTAAATGTAAAATTGTTTCCAGGAGGTCTGTCCAGGTCATCCTGAAACCTCTCATGAGCCCCCTTGCATGTTGATCATAGAATTGTAGAATTTCATGTCAGATAAGAACCATTCGGCCCATCTAACTGTCGATTGTACCTGATCAGTCCTTGGCCTGCTTCCGTAGTGAGAATAGCTTTATGTCTATCCAACGCATGCTTAAATTCCCTCACTGTATTTACATCCAATATTTCTGCTGGGAGACAGTTCCATTTATCTACTACCCTCCCGTTAAAGTAAAATTTCCCTATATTAGAAACATAGAAAGTGACGGCAGATAAGAACCAGAAGGCCCATCCAGTCTGCCCAACCTCTGAGTACGTTCCTTTAGTACTTGCCCTTATCCTATATCTAGCTTGGCCCTATGCCTATCCCATGCTTGCTTAAATGACTTTACTGTATTAACAGCTACCACTTCTGCTGGAAGGCTATTCCATGCGTCGACTACCCTTTCCGTAAAGTAATATTTTCTGATGTTACCATTAAACCTTTGCCCCTCTAGTTAAGATCCTTTAACCTGTCTTGGTAAGGTTTATCTTGTAATCCATAAACCATTTTAGTAGCCCTTCTCTGCACTTTCTCCAACATGTCTATATCCTTCTGGAGATAAAGGCCTCCAGTACTGTACACAATACTCCAAGTGAGGTCTCACCAGTGATCTGTACAACGGCATGAGCACTTCCCTCTTTCTACTGCTAATACCTCTCGCTATACAACCAAGCTGCTACCATTACCTGCTGCTCTACTGCATTGTCTGCCTACCTTTAAATCCTCAGAAATAATTGTCCCTAAATCCCTTTCCTCACACGTTGAGGTTAGGACAGTATCACATATTCTATACTCTGCCCTTGGGTTTTTATGCCCCAGGTGAATTACTTTGCATTTATCTACATTAAATGCCAATTGCCACAGCTCTGACCATTTTTCCAGTTTACCTAGATCGTTTGCCATTTGGCTTCTTCCTCCAGGAACATCAACCCTGTTGCAAATTTTTATGTCGTCAGCAAATAAACATACCTTGCCATCAAGACCATCTGCAATATCACTAATAAAAATATTAAAGAGAATGGGTCCAAGTACAGATCCCTGAGGTATCCCACTGGTAACAAGACCTTGTTCTGAATAAACGCCATTTACTACAACCCTCTGTTGTCACTCATCCACTCCTTAATCCATTCAACAACATTGGGATCTAAACCCAGAGATTGCAGTTTATTTACATTTAAGCCTCTAGTTTTAGACTATATTGTGCAAACATTGCTCATACCCTCCTTTCAAATAAGCTTGTCTCCTGTGTTAAATTAACTTTTAAGTATTTAAATGCTGCTTTTACATCTTCCCTCTCTTCTTTCCTAGCTATAGATGTTAATCCCTTAGTCTTTCCTGATAATGTGTATCCTGCAAATCAATAACCATTTTTGTACCCCTCCTCTGAACTCTCTTAACCCTTTAATGACAAGACTTTCTTTTTCGTAGTACAATTTGGGACAAAGGCTCTTTTAAAAATTTTTAGTGTTTCTGTTTAGCTGTAATTTGCTTCTTTCTCATTTTGTGCACCCACACACATTATATATTGGGTGGAGGGTTTTGAGCACTCAAAAGTTTTTGCATTTTTCTACAGTTTCAAACGAAAGCTCTATTATTTGCGGGGGATCTGGATTCTAGTGTTATAATCCGATCTCTGTTTGAAGTCGGATTATATAAGGAGAGGAGTTTTTCAGAGCATTTGCTCTAAAAAAACCACCTCTTTTTATTATCGATAAAAATCGATTCGACTAATCGATAATGAAAATCGTGAATGATTTTCATTATCGATTATTATCAATTAGTTGTTGCAGCCCTATAAGGATGTATAATTTGTGTGGGTACATAAAGAATGGAAAAGGAGCATCTAAATTAAACCAACATATGGTAAAATGACAAAAGTACAGTAATTGGGTTACTAAAAATGCTTGGTGATGGTGTATCCATGTTATGGCTGTTAATTATACAGTGGCAATCTTCTTTCAGTTTCACATTTCCCTGTAACTTCCTTAATCACAAGAGGAGCATCAAAGAAGGCTGGTGGTAGCTCGAAAAATCATGGAGGGAAGAGTCCTGGGAGAAGATATGGATTCAAGAAGCTTGATGGTGAGATACTGTATTTACTGTGCCCACGCAAGTTATATATTGGTTTTTTTTTTCAGGGCTTTCTTTAGATGCCATTATTTTGATTGTATCATATACCATATTGGCTCGGATATAGGCCGCACCCGAATATAGGCCGCACCCTAAAAGTTAGGTGCTTTTTTAAAGAAAAAAAATTCTTAGTAGAACAGATATGCTGCCACTCTGCCCCTGCGAGACATGCTGCCACTCTGCCCTCCCCAGACATGCTGCCACTCTGCCCTCCCCAGATATGCTACCACTCTGCCCCCCAGAGATATGTTGCCACTCTATCCCCCCCTGAGATGTGCCCCCCCCAAGATATGCTGCCACTCTATCCACCCCTGAGATATGCTGCCACTCTGCCCCCAAGAGGTCCCCCCTCCCTAGACTTACCGGTGCAGACTCCCCGGGGTCTTGCAGAGCCGGCGGGGAACAGCTACGCAGTATCGTATTCAACTTCCGCCGTGGGAAGTGCCGGCAAGGAAGATTGTTAGCGTACATCGCGCAGACGTTCACCGGCTGTGGCGATGCAAGCGTTAACAACCTCTCGCTGCTGGCACGTCTGCACGATGTGCTTTAACAATCTCCCTTGCCGGGACTCCCCCCGTGGGAATTCCTGGCAGGGGAGATTGTTAAAGCACATCGTGCAGATGTGCCGGCAGCAGGGGCTGTTTACGCACATCGCCGGTGAATGTCTGCGTGATGCGCTTAGACAACCTCCCGTGCCGGCACTCTCCCCATTGAAAGTGCCGGAAGGGGAGGCTGTCTCAGCGTATCGGAGAGTATGATGCAGGTCCCCTGCACCGCTGCGGGGGATCTGTATCCTAACCCTGCTGCCTGCCCGGCGCCCGGAACTGCATGTCCCGGGCGTCGGGCGCTAGACCCCGAATATAGGCCGCATGGGACTGCATGGAGCGGGACTTAGACTCCCTGCATGACTTATTATATAGAAACACTGTGCACAGAAGTGGGAAGCTGTGGGAACCGCTAGGTAAAAAGTAATGTCAAAAATGTAATAACCGTCCCTATAAATCGTTCAGGTTTGGACTCAAAACATGTTTTTTTTAAAGTTTTGCCATTACCTTGTTGTATGTTTTCTCTCATCTCTCTCTCTTTCATATATTTTTTTTATTCGATTCTCAGGGGATTTTGTCCATGCTGGTAACATTCTTGCCACACAGCGCCTGATGCGCTGGCACCCAGGGTCACAGGTGAGTTACAAATGTAGTCTTGATATTGTCTGTTTTGATATCTCCTGCCCAAATATTATTACCTTGAAATATTTGCTGTATTTGCAAATTTTACAAATGTTTATGCACCCTAATTTTGTTACTCCATAGGTGGGAATTGGCCGCAACAAAACCTTGTTCGCGTTGGAGGATGGCATTGTTCGTTACACAAAGGAAGTCTTTATTCCACCCCCTCGCAGTACCCAAACATCTGACGTCATTTGCCAACTTCCCGTTCATGCAATCCTACACAAAACATTCATAAATGTAATTCCTGTGCGTCAAAACAGTCACTTCAAACTTGTAGAAATGATGTGAGGATGATATATATATATATATATTCATTATTAAATTTATTGTTTTTCATGACTATTTTATTGTTATAGAATTATTTCTAATCATCCATAAAAAAGAATTCAAGTTACATACACTTCCATGTCTCAGACATCTTTTCAGATGTAAAAATCTGAATTATGTAGAGGGTCACTACATAGGCAATATTATTGCTGGTGTTCTGAACTAAGGGGTTACTATGGTGCCAGGTGGGTTGATATTTATTTGGTAATACAAAGACTGTGAGATATTTAATTCCCTATACTTACAGGCAACAATAGTCAAGAGTTGTATAATATGGTTAAAAATATATATATTATCGCTAACCTGGTAACTATATTTAGTTATTAACACTGATGTAAAAATGTGACTCTAAGGGGACAGCCAATTCTGTAAAGCACATTATTTCTGTCCATTTTGATAGCTCTTCATGAACTCCATCCC
Source organism: Spea bombifrons (assembly GCF_027358695.1). Taxonomy (NCBI): domain Eukaryota; kingdom Metazoa; phylum Chordata; class Amphibia; order Anura; family Pelobatidae; genus Spea; species Spea bombifrons. The sequence continues at coordinate 5,384,549 of NC_071099.1, forward strand.
GATAAAAGCCTGGGAATAACCCCTTCCTGCGAGTCTATATTTAAGGGCACATGCCTCTTCTACAATGGCCTTCAGCTGTACATTTTCTGTGTATCCTCAAAAACTTTCTCATCGGAATGCCTTTTGCATCCTGTAATTCCTTCCATTGAGGATGTGAAATAGTATGTCCTACATTTACATTTCCTGGATTGAAGCAGGAAGTCTGCTACTAGCTGTTTGGATTCCAGACCAGCTATAGAAAATCTTTCTTTCTTTCTTTCATCACATGAGCTTGAAGTCTTCAACAAGTAATGGAAAGATTGCCACCTCCTCGCTTGCTTCAACTGGAGTCAAGCTATCAGACACTTTCCACCAGCAGCAGCGATGCGCATAAACAGCCTCCGCTGCCGGCACGTCTGCACGATGTTTTTTAATAATCTCCCTTGCCGGGAATTCCCACTGGGGGAGTCCCGGCAAGGGAAAATGTTAAAGCACATCGTGCAGACGTGCCGGCAGCGGAGGTTGTTTATTCTCGCTGTACGTTAACAATCTTCCTTGCCGGTTCTTCCCACTGCGGAAGTGCCGTCACCGGAAGTTGAATACGCGCTTTGCGTAGATGTCCCCCGCCGGCCCTGCAAGACCCCGTGGAGTCTGCACCGGTAAGTCTGGGAGGGGGGACATCTTCGGGACAGAGTGGCAGCATATCTCGGGGGGGGTTAGAGTGGCAGCATATCTCGGGGGGGGTATATCTCCCTGCAAAATTACATACATTTATTAAACAAATTTAAGGTAAATATCCGCTCATATCCAGCAAATTACTTTTCTAGCATTTCTGCATATATTACAATATTCCACCATTGGACCAATATATTTACCCTGCACATATCTCACACACACCCACCTCTATTATTTCTGAGAATCTGGTGCATTTTTACTGTGGAAATGTAAAGATATAGCGCCCCAAATATCAGCCAAATGCATAGCAAAGGGGATTTTTCAACATTCTACAGGGGCTTAAAAAAAAAAATCCCCCATTGGACCAATACAGTTACACCGCACATGTCTCAAACACACCCCTCTCTATTATTTCTGAGAATATGGTTCATTTTTACTGTGGAAATTTAAAGATATAGTGCCCCAAATATCAGCCCAGTGTCACATATCTGGCAGGAACATCCTCCGAGTCCCCTGCTTGGCAGCAGCTGCCGCAAAGAAGGGGGAGACCCCGCTTCTGACCAGCAGCCGCAGCGGAAAAGGGGGAGGCCCCCGCCTCTGCACGGCAACCACAGCAGACAAATTTTTTGTCACGAAGGGTACAAAAAGAAAAAAACAGCCCGGTCCTTCACTTGCATGGTTGAATGCAGTGCCTGTATTCAACATGCAGGGGGAGTTCAGAGTTCTCAGGAGGGTCTGCAGAAACCCCCTTGAGAACTTTTTTATTTTTTAGGGCGCCGCCATCTTGTGAGAGGCAATATCTCTGGCAGTGGCCCTTGTGACTGCTTTCCGTAGCAATCACAGTGCACACTGTTAAGTGTTGCTGAATAGCTCACTATCGAGGCATTTCATCGCTTGAGCTTAAACATTAATCTTTAAGTAAGCTTTAAATCATGCCTCCAGATATTGATGCCCCTGGGAGGGACCGCACGGGACCCCTACTGCAGTTCTCTGGTTGCAGAATGACTTAGATCGCTTTCTAGGCTTATTTATTTGTCTTGTCAGCAATATATACTGTGACAGAACCCTCCATCACTGGGGCCCCTGGAGAGGCCTGAGAGCCAGCCTCCTCCCTATCGACTATGGGCCCTGTAGAGACTTCTGTGTGTGGATACAGGGGTTAAGTTTCTGCTGATTTTCCCCATGTTTTACTACTCAGAGTCTCAAAACTGTAACGTCAGCTGGACATCCTGTTGTAGGAAGAAGGCAGAATACAAAACTGATTATGATAAAACAGACATCAACCTGTTTTAGCAGAAATACATAGATCAGTAATGTTGGTACAGACAGTCGATAACAGACAAAAAAGAAGAGGTAAGAGAGGGCAGCCTTGTCTGACCCCAGAGAGGATAGGGAAGGGGTCAGTCTTCCAGTCATTCACCAGCACCGAGCTGCGGCTATTAAGGTACATCAGGTTAGCATAAGAACAGAACATCTCCCCCAGCCCAAACCTCCGCAGTACCTGACCCATAAAACCATGACGTTGCCGTCCTTGATGTAGAAGATTGTGTCCCTGATGAGGGCCAGGCTGTCCACGATCCGGCGCCCTGGGATGCCACAGGTCTGGTCGGGGTGGACGATCTGCCCGATGACTTTCTTCAACCTGGTTGCTAATACCTTGGCGAGGATCTTGTAGTCCACGTTCATGAGAGAGATGGGACGCCAATTTTTCAGGTCGCATCTCTCCCCCTTCTGCTTATACAGGATCGTGATCATTCCCTCTCTCAGCGTGGGTGGCACTGCCCTCCACCACCATCTCCTCGTACAGGTCGAGGGGGTCCGGGCCAAAAAGGTCCCACAGCGTTGTGTACAACTTGGCTGGGAGACCGTCACTGCCCGGTGTCCTGCCCTTCCTGAAGGATTTGGCAGCAGAGTGCAGCTCCTCCAGCGTCAAGGGGGCGTCTGTGGCTGCACGACCTGCGGGATCAATGGTGTTAGTGATACCTGACAGGAACCGTTCAGCAGCCTCCGGGTCTGTGTCTTCCCCTGTCGTACCACGTCTTCACTGTCTCTCATTTCCGTCAGGGGCGTGTGGGCGGAGTGGAGTTTCCTGAAAAAGAAAGTTACATTTCTCACCCTTCTCCAGGTTCTCCACCTTGGAACGGAAGACGATTTGCATGGATTCCTCCTCAAAGTGCCTTTTCAGGCCCTCTTTGGTCTCCTCCAGCTCCTCGTCCACGTCCCATCCGCACTGTTGAAGGTCCAACAGGGACTGCAGCTTGCGTTGTAGCCGTCTGAATTTCTTTGCATTGTTGATTATATAGGTGTGAAGTGTCATTGTGGGAGTTAGCCCTTGTCTTAAGACCCCTTGTAGGTTTGACTAGGTATCACTGCTGCATACCTAATTATCAATTACACAACAGGTAGCTGTTAATCCTGTGAGCTCCTGTTATGTCGGTGTCCTGGCCATTGTCTGTCTTAAGCCAATTATATATCTATCATCATTCCACGTCTACGTCCCCAATTAATGTAATTATTTATGCCTCATGTCATCCTGTCCTTCCCCCGGATATTGTGTTGAAGGATTTGATCTAATTACTTCCTTCCTGACATGGTAATTAGATCATGTGATATTTGTCTTGCCCCTTTTCTTACTTGTGTATATATAGCTCTGTATTTTTTTCAGGACAATAGCCATGCTGTGTAGGCTTCGGATAGCCACAGTGCCAACACAGCTCCGGTGCAGCGACGTCCCCCCTTCTATCTACAACGCTGGTTCTGCCTGGCACTGAAGGGGTGAATTGTTGGTGTCCTGGCAGGAGGAAGCAACGATTGGTGGGAGTACCCATTCGGGGTACAGGTCGGTCCCGTCACGTATACCTTCCCCTAAAGGGCTATGTGATGTTAACAGTTTGTGACTTGTGGGCATACAAGGGTTTATTTGTATTTGTAAAACTGATTGTGTTTAAGAGTTTTTGCCTAAATAATCCCAATTATGTTTATATATAGTTACTGACTTGACCCTGGTCTCAGCAACAATCCCCTTGTGGATGATACACCTGGGGCAGAGGCTGCTCCAGGTGTCCTAATCATCACTGTCTATTTTGCTGTCAATGTGAGAAAATGCTACCGGTCCAGAAACTAGAATAGAGACTCCTGCCACTTTGTTGGGCTCCATGGAGTGGTATGTAACAAAAACTGTTTGCTGCTAAATTTGGGAGCTTTTAGTTTGTGTGTGTGTTTCTGGTACACCCAGGATTTGCGCTTTTGCCCGCTGAGCTTCCTCCAAAAGGTAAGCGCCTTTTGTGCAGGATATTTAAACCACAGCATTTATGGAGATAATTGTTAAATCAGCTATAGGATATGAGTGCATTGTAGTCAGGCCCGGACTGGGACAAAAAATAGGCCCGGGCATTTAAGACTGAGCAGCCCATTTTTATTTATTTATTGTTAAACCAAAATCTGACAAATTTAATATGCAATTGCTTGTTATCTATTAGTTATATTTCAACATGCTTTTGTCACTGTAATCAATTAGCATTACATAAATATATAATAAATTAATCATAATATCATGCAATTCATAAAGCGCTATATCTGAAAGATTCAAACCAGTAACTAATCTTTGACCATTTAGTTGGTACTCCTTGGGCCTTGGCTGGTCAGATCACCCTCACGACAGACTCGTCAGTCACAGACTCACAGCACAGCAGGGAAGAAACTCAGACCACCCCAACTGAATTGCAGCGCTCCGCCAATCCTCTAGGCGGAGCAAAGTGCCTCAAAAAAAAAAGTCATCATACACGGAACCCCTGAAGCCACAATTTAGTGCCACTAATCCTTTTTAATAAGATACGCAGATTGAAATAGAGTAAATAACACAATACCTTTACTTTTGCTCTCACTGATTTCTGGGCCTAGAATGTTTTTGTTCTCTGAAGTGACTACAAATTCAGGAGGGCGTTTTATCTCTGGATAAGTAAAAATTTAATAGTTTAATTTATTCCTACAGAAATAAACTTTATTTGACACGGAGGATGTTAAATAAAGTTTGAAAAAGAAAACAAACCAAAAAAACCCCCCATGTTTTAATTTAAGTCCCAGGCAGGTGCCCTCTGCGGGCGCACACCCCTAAGGCCGGCCCTGGTGGGGGCTGCCCGGCCCCCTAGAGTGGCGGGCCCGGTCGCAGTTGCTGCGGGCTTAAGGGGCAGTTGCCCCTTTTGCCCTGCGTTAATGCTGTCCTGACTAGGCCTATTTTAAGGTAGGGGCCTGGAGCTGCAGCTCCATCAACCCCTACGTCAATCCGGCCCTGGGCCGGATGGCCAGTCCGAGCCTGCTTGTAGTGTTCTTATGGTGGACTGGCCACTGTGTGCAGCTATATTATATAGAGCTGCAACAACTAATTGATAAAATCGATAATAATCGATAATGAAATTCGTTGCCAACGAATTTCATTATCGATTAGTTGAATCGATTATTATCGATTATAAAATGAGGGTTTTTTCAGAGCAAACTCTCTGAAAAATACCCCTCATTATATAATCCGTTTCAGTGACTCACAGCAGCAGCTCCTACTTACCAGTCCCTCCCTGTAATCACTGTGACAACTGGCCCCTCCCCTTCCTTCTCCCAGAAGGCCAGAACCACATGGCTGTGACACTCATCTAACTGTAAGTATAAAATTAATATTTGGGCTACTGAAAATTTGGGGAGGTGGGGGTTAATTTAGGGGCAGTTATGGTTAATGGGGTGTTTAGGGTTAATTTAGGGGCAGTTATGGTTAATGGGGTGTTTAGGGGCAGCTATGGTTAATGGGGTGTTTAAGGGCAGCTATGGTTAATGGGATGTTTAGGGGCGGTTATGGTTAATAGGGTGTTTAGGGTTAATTTAGGGGCAGCTATGGTTAATGGGGTGTTTGGGGTTAATGTGAGGCAGTTGTGGTTAATGGTGTGTTTAGGGTTAATTTAGGGGCTGTTGTGGTTGACGGGTCTTTAGGGTTAATTTAGGGGATGCTGTGGTTAATGGGGTGTTTAGGGTTAATTTAGGGGCAGTTATGGTTAATGGGGTGTTTAGGGTTAATTTAGGGTAGTTGTTTTGATGGGGTATTTAGAGTTAATTTAGGGGTAGTTATGGTTAATGGGGTGTTTAGGGTTAATGTAATGATGAGGACTGAGGGTTAATTTGATTAATTTAATAAAGTTAACTTAAGGTGCAGTTAGAGATAAAGGGGGGCAAACTAAGGGGAATCTAAATCCTGGGGGCAGTGAAGATTAACCCAGTACTTATTTATAAAAGGATGGTGTCAGTGTGATGCGAACGGGTCTGTGACTCTGAGGGGACTATGAGATATCGGGCATATCTGGGTAGGACAGAGTGACATATCTGGGGGTATAAGGCATATACATTATATAAGGCATATGTGGGGAGGGCAGTGTGGCATGTCTGGGGAGGACGGAGTGGTGTATCAGGGTGTATAAGGCATATCTGGGGCCACAGTGGCATATCTGGGGGTAGAGTGGAGTGGCATATGTGGGAAGGGCAGTGTGGCATGTCTGGGAGGCAGTGTGGCATGTCTGGGGAGGATGGAGTGGTGTATCAGGGGGTATAAGGCCTATCAGGCACAGTGGCATATGTGGGGGTGGAGTGGCATATGTGGGGGTGGAGTGGCATATGTGGGAGGCAGCTTGGAGTGGCATATGTGGGAGGCAGCGTGGAGTGGCATATGTGGGGGTACAGTGGAGTGGCATATGTGGGAGGCAGCGTGGAGTGGTATTTGTGGAGTGGTATATGTGGGAGGCAGCGTGGAGTGGTATATGTGGGAGGCAGCGTGGAGTGGTATATGTGGGAGGCAGCGTGGAGTGGCATATGTGGGAGGCAGCATGGAGTGGCATATGTGGGAGGCAGCGTGGCATATGTGGGAGGCAGCGTTGCATATGTTCGAGGCAGCATGGAGTGGCATATGTGGGAGGCAGCGTGGCATATGTGGGAGGCAGCATGGAGTGGCATATGTGCGAGGCAGCGTGGTATATGTGGGAGGCAGCATGGAGTGGCATATGTGGGAGGCAGCGTGGTATATGTGGGAGGCAGCGTGGAGTGGTATGTGTGGGAGGCAGCATGGCAAGCCTGGGCTCAAATGTGCATAAATTGGGGGGGCTGGTTGGGAAATAAAGACAAGAAATGCATTTTATCAAAGTTTTTTTTTATTCTGCTGTTTGTATTTAACATCATTTGTTTATTAAATTATTTTAAATAAATAAACACGTAAGAAGGAACGAGAGGTAAAGAATAAGAGGAGAGAGAAGAATGAGTAGGGATAGACACGACTGTCTGGATATGACAAGACATTATACATTCACACTACATATATATATCTTTTTTTTTTTTTTTTTTTTTTTTTTTTCTCTTTGTTTTTTTTTTCACTTACACGAGGGGCTATTAATTACATATATTTATTATATATATACTCTGTATACAATTTTGTAATCTATCACGTGGTCACATATTTAACTTGCAATTGCCCACACATTGATTTCACATCATAGGAGTCAGATACATTAATACGCACGAAGGAAGGAAAAGATAAGAGGAGGGAGGAGAAGGGAAAGAGATGATATGACACTATATATCCACACACAGTACACACATATTTATATAATTTTTTTTTTTTTTTTTTTTTTTTTTTCCTCTCGTACACGAGGGGCTATTAATAATATACATTTTCTATTTAAATATTCACCTTATATAATTATGCAACTATCACGTGATCATATATTTAATTTTTACTTGCTGTCATATTGATTTCGCATGATAGGAGTTAACTTTACTAGTACGTTAGAAGGAAGAAAAAGAAAAGAGTAGGAAGGAGAAGGGAAAGATATGACAAGACACCATATACTTATATACATTATACGTATACTTACATATTCTTATTTTTTTTTTTTTTTTTTTTTTTTTTTTTTCTCGTCTTAGACTCATTAATTAATAAGATTAAAACGTAATATAGGCCTAGACTCAAATGCCATCGGAAAGATGGCAATATCTATTCGCAGTAATAATGAAGGGATGTTCTGCGGATGTAAGTGGTGTGTTCAGGGTATGCCCCACTTAATGTCTGTTTTATGTTATATGCTAATTGTTTTTTTATGTGGATCCTATTCTTTCGTATTACAAAATATTTTCGGTCTGGCAATCAAGCGGAGTACTAATAATTTCTCAAAGATACAGATATGATAAAATTTGGTACGATAAATACTCAAGGTCTGAACTCAAAGAAAAAAAAGGCCATAGTGTTACAAAGATTATGGCAAGAAAGATTAAACATATGTTTCCTGCAGGAAACACATTGGCGGCTTCTAGATAAATTAGATATTAGTAATTATAGATTTCCTTTTATTATTACAGCATCTTTAAAAACAAACAAAAAACGAGGTGTGGCCATTCTCTTTTCTAAAGACTTAAATTTAAATCTTAAACATGTAGAAACTGATCCGGAAGGTAGATATATAATAGCCATAGTAACTATCAATAACATGCTTTTTACATTAGTTAACGTGTATGCACCCAACCATGCACCGGTCAAATATCTGACTAAGTTATTAGACAAAGTATTAAAAATTAAACAAGGCCTTTTAGTGTGGATGGGTGATTTTAATTGCGTCTTAGATCCTCAACTAGATAAACTATCCTCTAAAGGTACTACAAAAGGACGAGGCCTAATATTACAGGCCCATAGATTTCAATCATTACTTAAAAGGCATGTACTTTATGATATATGGCGGACTTTCCATCCGACGGATAGAGACTATACCTGTTTTTCAAAAACGCATTGTGCATACTCGCGTATTGACCTAATAGTGGGGGACAGTAATTTGATTTCTAAGGTTAAAGATATAACTATACACGAAGTAACCTGGTCGGACCATAATCTGCTCTCAATGAATATTGATGAAAGCGTAGGGAGATGCAGATCTGAATGGAGATTAAACCCAAACTTGATGAAAAAAGAGACAGACATTGAGCATATAAAGATGATAACAAAGTATTTCTTCATTGAAAATGATAAAGAGGGTATATCCCCTTTAATTCTATGGTGTGCCTATAAGGCCGTAATCAGAGGTCATTTTATCAAATTAGGTGCCAATGCAAAAAAAAAGACAGAAGCTAAATTGTCTGATCTATATATAAAACTTTCACAAATAACTAAGCTTAATAAAAATAATCCTACAAAATACAACTCTGATAGAATCACAGAATTAAAAGATAAAATAAATCTTCAACTTCTAGAAAATACTAATAAAGCTCTAATGACTTTAAACTCCAAACGCTACTATAAAGGAAATAAAGCTGATAAAATGCTATCCAACCAACTTAAGAAGAGAAGAGAAGATAGGATTATTTCTAAAATTATATATGAAGATAAAACCTTGCTAGCTCCGAAAGATATAGGTCAGGCCTTCAACCATTTTTATGAAGATTTATATAACTTACCTATCAAAGCTACTGAATCAGACATAAAGCAGTATTTTCTGGAAAGAACGTTTAAAAAACTTTCCAATCAGTCTACAGATAGATTAAATGGGGAAATTTCTCTAGAAGAAGTACAAAGAGAAATTCGTAGATTTAAGGAGAGGAAATCCCCTGGACCAGATGGCTTTGATGCCACATTTTATAAGGTTTTTATAGAAGATCTGGCTCCACAACTAGTTTTTGTATTCAATGAGATTATGGACAAAGGGTTTATTCCAGAAGAACTTCTGCGAGGAAATATTATTCCGATATTAAAAGAAGGTAAAAACCCAGAAAATATAACCAGCTATAGACCCATCTCTCTACTAAACACTGATATAAAAATATATGCAGGAGTTCTGGCCCAGAGACTTAATCCCGTACTGCCACAGTTGATACACAGTGATCAGGTTGGTTTTATAAAAGGCAGGCTAGCGACAAACCATATAAGGGCACTAGTGGGCCAAATGGAACATACTTTACAAGAAGCAGTTCCCCAGCTGACCCTGTCATTAGATGCCGAGAAGGCTTTTGACAGGGTCAGCTGGAAATTTATGGCTGAAACTCTGAATGCCTTTGGAATACATGGGAAATTTCATCAGGCGGTTATGGCTATGTATAGTAATCCCAAAGGCAGAGTGTTTGGCTCGGGTATAAATTCCAACTGGTTTCCCCTTACAAATGGAACAAGGCAGGGTTGTCCCCTCTCCCCTCTGCTATATATTCTCTCACTAGAACCTCTGGCGAGAGATATTAGAGCCTGTCCGAATATAGTCGGCTGTGGAGTGGGAGATTTTCAGAAAATAAAACTTTATGCGGATGATATATTAATCACAATTAAAGATCCTCTAAATTCATTAAAATATGTTTTGGATTTAATACATAAATATAGTTTTGTTTCTAATTATAAACTAAACATAAATAAATCTATTGCACTCCCACTACATTTAGATGCAGAACAAAAGCATGAAATAGAGAAAATGGGTCTGAGCTGGGCCAATGAATCTCTTTGTTTCCTGGGAGTTAAAATCTCAAACACTCCAAGAAATTGGATGGAAATCAATCTTATGCCTTTGATAAAAGAAATAAACCTCTCCCTCAAAAAATGGCGAGGTTTATTTATTTCCTGGTGGGGGAGGATAAATATAATCAAAGCATATATTTTACCTAAGTTCTTATACTTATTTAGGATGATCCCTCTGAGTATTCCTCATAGTTGGTTAGAGCTAATTCAACGCTCCTTTAATAATTTTATATGGGGTCCTAAAAAACCAAGATTAAATCTCCAACTGATATCTAAGAATAAACTGCAAGGGGGCCTTAGTGTCCCACTGATACATGATTATTCTCAAGCAGCTTTATTACTTCATGCTTGTTTAACTCAGAGACAGGAAGCAGCCTTAGAAGCCTGGTATAAAGGGGAGATTCCAATGGGATATCCATATAAAGACTTATTAACTCTTTTCTGGATCCCGACTAAAAAAATTTCTGAGATAATGGAAAACTCTATCAGTTTAACATTAAGACATCTTCTTATTTTTTGGAACCGAATTAAAAAGCGTGCAGGGTTAAAGGATAAAATTATAAATACGCTTCCTCTCTGTCTTATAGAAAGAACTATTGGAAATTTGAACTTAAATCTTTGGAGACAAAAAGGTATATTCAGGATAGAACATCTGTTGGTGGGAACTACCATCAAATCTTTTTCGCAAATCCAAATTGAGTTCAACCTTCCAACTAAGGAACTCTTTAACTATCTAAGAGTTAAAAGCTTCTTAATGGATTCAGTAAATTGGAATCTGATCCCAAAAACACAAGAATTATTTTCTTATATAATTACAGGAAACTCTCAAAAAAAATTACTTGCAAAAGCATTAAAATTGATTTCCCTATTTAAAAAAGACTATGGTCCTCCGGCATTAAAAAAATGGGAGAAGGATTTAGGAAGACTAATAATGGAAGAGGAATGGAATAAAGCACTGAATCTAACTTATAAAGATATCCATTGTTTAAACCTGAACGAGTTGCAATACAAAGTAATGAACCGCTGGTACTTTGTGCCAACAATATTAATGAAAATTTCTTCTAAGAATATATCTAATTGTTGGAGATGTGGCTGCACTAAAGGTGATTTTTTACATATATGGTGGAATTGCTTTCCACTAAAGAAAGTTTGGATGAAAGTTTCATCCAAACTTATAGATTTATTTGGCACCCATTGGAATCTGACTCCAGACAGAGCTTTATTGCACCTAAACCTTCCTAAAGTGTCTACTCAAGAAAGGAAATTTTTATTACACCTGCTGACTGCTATTAAAATAACAATAGCTAGAAATTGGAGATCGTCAGAACCAATTCTTTGGGAAAAAATTAAAACCCAGCTTTTGTATCAATGCCATATGGAGAAATTGATCCTTTCCCAAGAAAGAAGAACTTATGTATACCAAAAACATTGGGAAAAATGGATCAAAATACTCCAAGAGGGAAAATTAGATTGATAATATGTTCAGTCTTTGGTATTTTATAGTTTTTAGCCAGAAATATTTTGTAATACTATCTTAATTGCTACACAATTGTCTTAATATATGTAATGATATTTATTCTAATTATTTTAGTATTATATCTTAATTATTTAGATACATAAGTACCGGATCCATTATATGTCTTGTTTTGTATATGTAAAGTCCTTTTTTGTCTTTTTCTTTTATATGGTAATATACGTCTCAATTAATGTAATATTGTTTAAAGTTTTCTGTTGTGTGTTTTAAAAAACAATAATAAAAAATATAAATTAAAAAAAAAAATATATATTTTAAATAAATGAAAAATTTACATTCATTTTTTTTATCCGATTAATCGATTAATCGACAAAATAATCGGCCAACTAATCGATTATGAAAATAATCGTTAGTTGCAGCCCTAATATTATATCTCTGAGCCACGTTGTCATCATGTTTCACTTGCCTTTGGAAGTTATGCATAACATTAAAAAACAAAAAAAACCAATGGAGGTAATACTACATAAACAAATCAATGTGTTGTGCTGTAGCATCCTTGAATCGCCTATGGGTGATATAAGGCTGCCTGTTTTGATATAAGGCTGCCTAGTCTTTACAGGTGGCTCTACTCCTGTTACAAATAACATATAAATAATAAACCCAATTTAAGATTATCAAAAGGAGAAAGGAGGTGCACATAAAAGTGGAAATGAGAAACAGGCCTGGGGATATCCCAACCTCTGTTGTCTATGCAGAGAAAATTCCAATAGGCTCTCCATCTCCAATAACAAAGACCTCACCTGTACTTGTCAGGTGAAGCTTACGAAAAGTAAATAAACGGTATAGTCTTGTTATAGTTACTCATCCCACGTTCCTGAATCCATTTAGTTCCCCAAGGAAATCGGACTGGAGCATTGTCTTACAGGTCTTTTTCTTTTTCTTGGCAGCCATGGTCCATTATAATGGTCAGTTTAGTGGGTCTCCTGAGTTATTCTACTGGTTCCAAGTTTCTTTCTGGTGACATTTGGCTCCATAGCTCCAATGCTCACCTTGCTCCCTCAGATTAGTGAAAGAGGGTGCAAGGGTGTGTCTTTCTTTTTTTAACAGCAATTTTACTGTGAATCGCCAGTGGTATTTATTTTTTTTTTAAACTTTTATTTTTGCCGCAAACAGGAGGTATGAAGTTGAAGTATACAAACATACGTATACAAAGATCAAAAAGAATAAAGATTACAAAATGATTATAAAGCAGTCGTCAGTGGTACAATGGTAAATAAGACAAAGTAAGAGTATGACGAGGAGTACGAAGCGGAAGGGACACCCGACACAGCACACAGCCAGGACAACAAACGATACATCGTGTACCAAAGTATATAATTCAAGATACATAAGTAAAACCTTACAATAATAATAAAATAAAATTAGAATAAAATAAAATCAACCTAAACCCGGCAGGGGGTGTCTGCCCAGTAGGATTTGCTGAGAAAACCATCCAGTGTATTGGAACATGGAAAGGAGAGAGGCCCTAGTGGAGGGAGCCAGTGTGGGAATATACGCCGACCATTTAGTAAAGAAGGCACGGGCTTTGGTTTCCCTATGTAGGGAAGATTCGGTCCAATCCATTTGGAAAATATAATTAAGTCGTGACAGGGACATGGCTAAAGTGGGTGGATGTGGTTCGATCCACTGAGAAAGAATGGCCTTCTTCCCCACCGCCGCCACCACCACCAGTAGGGATCTATCTCTCGCTGGAAGTCGACAAGTATCGGTGGAGGAAAAAATGCCAAATAAAGCCCATTCGGGGGTCATAGTAAGAGGCAGTTTCAACGATGTAGTGACAAAATCATGAATGGAAGCCCAGAAAACCTGAATTTGGGGACAGAGCCAGAGGCAGTGCATTAAGTCTGCGTCAGGATGGAGACATTTCGGGCAGTGGGAATCAGCCGCCATGTGCACCAGTTTCCATAGCTTTGGGGGAAGGTAGGCCCTATGTAACAATTTTAAAAACATTTCAGAATAGGATTTAGAGACTAATATCCTAGTAGCCCTAATAGTGGCGTCAACCAGGCAGTCTGTCGTAAGGTCTGGGAAGTCCAGCCGCCATTTAGCAAGGCCCTGAGTCGCGGTCTCTAGATCAATCAACGGGCGAGTCAAACTGTATAGTCGGGAGACAGAGGTAGGACCAGTCTGCAAGAGTAGGGTCTGTTTATCTAGTCTATTGTTCTTGTCAGATGGAGAAAGGCAGGAGAGAATTTTAGAAGCGTAACTGGAGATTTGTAGGAAATGCAACCTATGAATAGGAATGGGGTAGAATTTAGTCAAAAGACCTTCGTAGGAAAGTAATGCCCCAGTACCATCAGTTAAGAAATGGGTCAGGAGCCTGCCCCCCTTAGTATACAAGTGGGAAAACAGAGCAGCAGCCCTGCCGTCATGGAAATCAGGATTGCGGAGGAAAGGCAGGAACAAGGAGACATTCGGGCTAAGGCCTTGGGCCCTACGCACCAACCTCCAAGCCCTGGCAGGGGCAACAAGTAGTGGGTTGTCTCGTAAGGAAACAGGCCTGTCGGAAGGGGGCAGGTGGAGAAGAGAGGCAAGGTGAACGTCAGGTGTAAACTGTTGATCCAAGAGAGGCCAGGCGCAGCAAGGTGTTTGTAAAAGCCATTCAAGTGCTATTTTATAGTTAGCAGCAAGGCTATATCCCAGGGGGCTCGGAAGGTTAAGGCCACCGTGGGAAACAGGCTGTTGGAGTTTAAATAAAGAAATCCTATGTTTCTTATGTTGCCATAAAAATTTACGGAGGAGTCTATCATGTGTGCGGAGGTCGCATTTTTTTATGATAAGCGGCAGCATTTGAAGGGGGTAGAGAAGACGAGGGAAGGTCACCATTTTGTATAAATGGCAATGACCCGTTAGGGAGAGCGGTAGTCGTCTCCAGGAGCGGAAATCGTTCGCCATGAGAGGAGTGGGGAAAAGTTTAAATCATAAAGAAGATGTAAATTCGCGGGAATCTGCAGACCTAAGTAAGTTATGGAGCGTGAGGAGGACCATTGGAAGGGGAAAGTATCACCCCAACCTAACTTAGCCTGGTCATAAATGGGCAAGGCCACTGTCTTAAGTGGGTTAATTAGGAAACCGGAGGCCTCGTGAAATAATTGTAATAAAGTCAAAAGGTGGGGGATGGCCGATTTAGGATCGGAAAGGAATAAAAGAAAATCGTCCGCAAAAACCGCTGATTTAAGTTCTACCCTGCCCACCTTGATACCTACAATAGATTGAGAGGCCTCTAGAAGACGTATCAAGGGTTCCACCGCCAGGTTGAAAAAAAGTGGGGATAAGGGGCAGCCTTGTCTAGTACCCCTACCTAGTGAAAAGAATCGGGAGTTAAGACCATTAACTGTCAGTTGTGCTACAGGGGACTCATATAGCGCCCTAAACAGGTTCAGGAATGGCATTCCGAAATGATGAAATTTGAGAAAACTAGTGAGGTATTGCCATGAGATCCTGTCAAATGCCTTATGGGCGTCGCAACTGATAATAATATTATGGAACTGACGGGCAAGTTTAGTGTGGTGAATGGCAGCTAAGACACGGCGGATGTTCTGCGTCGAGCACCTCCCCCTCATAAAACCGGTTTGAGAAGGAGAGATTAGGTTAGGTAATATAGTTTGGAGTCCATTGGCCATTAGCTTAGAAAGAATCTTAAGATCTTGATTAAGAAGGGAAATTGGCCTATACGACGGAAGAAGGGTAGGGTCCTTATTAGGTTTTAAAACAACCACTATTCGAGAAGTATTAAAATTCGGTGGGGGGGGATTGCCATTCAGAATATTATTGTAAAGATCCTTCAAATATGGGAGAATATGGGGCAAGAGAAGCTTGTAATATTCGGCCGGAAGGCCATCAGGGCCGGGCGTTTTGTTGTTAGGCAAGGATTTAATGACTGTTTGTAGCTCCCGGAGTGTAATTGGGGCCCCAAGGACCTCCCTATCCTCGGGAAGTAGCTTAGGTATTTGTGCTTTGGTGAATATCTCCAAGACGGTCTCAGTAGTAACCGGAACAGCCGAGTAAAAAGACTCAAAATAATCCGCAAAACTGGAGGCAACGTCTTTAGGGTCTGTACAGGAGGACGTCGGAGTGGGACGCACCTCCCGAACCCCCCGGTGAGTATGTAGGGAGTGCCGCACGAGGTTGGCCAACAGTTTTCCAGAACGATTGCCCCAACGGAAAAACCTATTACAGACAAAGGTGTATGACGTCTGGGCCTTCTCAGCTGCCCAAGCATCGTACAAGGCTTTAGCCTCCTTGTAGGCCCGTTCCGTCTCAGGGGTGGCATGAGCCTTATAATCCTGGTAAGCCTGAGTCAACGTCTTATTAAGAAAAACAAGTTTTTCATCGGCCCCCTTCCTACGCCTCGCCATGTATGCGATAATCTGCCCCTGGAGTACAGGCTTGGAGGCCTCCCATAACAGATTAACATCGTCCAGATGAACAATGTTATCATCGATGTAATTGTGCCACTCAGTTTCCAAAAATGATTTGAAGGACTCTGACTGGGACATGAAAGATGGGAATCTCCAGTTACGTGAAAAGGCAAGGGGATCACGAAGCGTCCAGTCAGTCCAGACAGGGGCATGGTCAGAAATGACAATATTACCAATATGGGATGACAAATGGAAGGGGAGTAAGTCATCAGAAAGGAAAACATAGTCCAGGCGAGAGAAGGACTTATGTGGATCTGAGAAAAAAGTGTATTGCCTGTCTACTGGATGTGTGAGCCTCCAAACGTCATTGAGGCGGAAGTGTTGTAGCAACGGAGCGGAAAGGAAGGACCGAGGTCTGGCCTGAGGGGCAGAGGAATCTAAATGAGTGTGGGCAGTCATATTAAAATCACCGGCCAGGATCAAATTTGGACATTAGAGGCCTGACAAGACAGAATATAAATCAGCAAAAAAGCCTGTTTGATTCACATTAGGTGCATAGACATTAACCAAGGTGTATTTAATACCATTAAGAGTCAGTGTAAGTACAATGTATCTACCCCCCGGATCCCTGATAACCGACTCCACGAGCCAGGGCAATCGCCTTGTAAGGATAATTGACACCCCTCGGGACTTTGAGGAATACATGGCTGAGTAACAGTCGCCCAGCCAAGGGGCTTTTAAAGTATTAGAGGCAGGATCCGTCCAATGGGTTTCCTGTAAAAACAGGAGATCTGGGGACAATTTCTTAAGGTGAGACAAAACCTTCTTTCTCTTTACAGGGGAGTTCAGGCCCTCCACATTCCAGGAGACCATCCGAACATGTGCTTTAGAATATGTAGAGGTAGAATCAGTATTCGTGTGCATTTGTATTAAATGCTCAACCAATGCCCGTCCGTGGAGTCGGGAAGAGAACGAGAATAATTAGGAAACACGGTGCAGGAGAGTCCCAGCGAGCCCCCCACAGCAACCAAAGAACAATGTCTGACAACTGCTTAGAATTTACCAGTAAAATACCTCCTGTTAGCATTTTAGAACTTTTAACCAAAACCATGGTGCGCTGGAAAGGGCAAACAACAAACAAAAGAAAAACAAAAGAAAAACAAAAATCAAAAGAGAAAACCAGAACAGAGAGAGGTAGCCTGTGAAGCGGGACATCAGTCCCTAGAAGGTTTAGAAGAGTGAGAGCGAAGAGGAGGCAGAAGAAGGGCCTGACCCTCGAACAACCTCCACATCAGTCGCAGCATCTGCCAAGTTGGTACGGACAAAGGAATCCGCGGACTCAGGTGTATCAAAGAACAGCGTCTTCCCTTGATAGGTGACACGAAGCTTGGCCGGGTATGTAAGAGCAAACTTAACTTGACGTTTGTGTAAAATTGAGCACACTTGTGAGAATTGACGCCTCTTGGCCGCAACCGCAGCTGAGAAATCCTGAAACAATAAAATAGTATGACCTTGATATTGTAAAGGCGAGTGTTTTCTGTAGGCTTCGAGAAGCTTAACTTTATCCAGATAATTCAGGATCTTGAAAATAACTGTTCTGGGTCTAGCGGTCGGCGACTGGTTCTCCTGCCCCACTCTGTGGACTCTCTCAACCACCAAGCGATTTTGGGGGAGGGAAAGATGCAGTGCAGCGGGAAGCCACTCCGTGACTAGAGGCCACAAGGCGGCCGATTTGACCGATTCCGGAAGACCAACGAGACGCAAATTATTGCGCCTGCTACGGTTCTCAAGGTCTTCGACACGGGCCTGTAGAGCGCTAATGAGTTCCTCGTGCGATTGTTCTGAAGCTTTAAGGCCAGCAGAGTCGTCCTCGAGATCAGAAAGTCGAGTTTCCAGTGTCTGAATTCGCTTGCCTTGCGAGGTAAGTTCGGCAAGGGTGGAGTCGATTGCAGAGGAGAGCTTTTCCAGTTTCTGATCCAGTAAAGGTGACAGAATGTTAACCAGGTCATACGAGGAGATAGAAGCAGGGGGCGCAGGAGCAGCAGGAACGGAAGCGTCTACATTCTCGCCTTGCACAGAAGCCTGGAGCAAAGAGGACTTGAATGTTGAGCTCGACTTGTCCTTAGCTTTCCCCTGCCTGGTCGATGTCTTCGATATGTTGTCCATGTATTTTTCCATGAGGAGGTAGGGTCAGGCAAAGAGTAAAGCAAAGCAAAAGAGATAGAGAGAGGAAGAGAAAAAGAAAAAAAAAAACAAAAACAAAAAAAACAGATACTAAAACCCCACCGAAGCAATGGAGCAGCACACTAAAGGCACGGTATATAGGTGAGGCACAATGGGTTGTGAGGTCAAAAGCAATATGTAAAGACACAGTGAATGTTAACCCAACAATGTACACCCAGTTTGCTGAGCACCAGCCTAAAGCAGGTGTACGGGTAGTGTCATGGAGCGATGTAAGTAGTATACAGTGTCCGGCGCAGTACTGCAGAGAAGTCTCTAGTGAGATGTGGCAGGCATCACAGGAGAAACAGGCGTCCAGGTGCCAAACACAGTATAGGTCAGTACTCACAAAACGGCAACAAAAACAAGAAAAGGGTCCAGACGAGCAGGTAGATCTCCGTGTGGCAGGCTGAGTAGCCAGCCGATGAACAGGAACAAAACCTTCAACGCAGCCGTGCAGTAGAGGAGGGTAGTCGCCGCCGAGAAGAGTCCAGCACCAGGGCAGGAAAGTAAACTGAGGGACAACACTGAGAGGTGAGGAACAAAAAAAAAAAAAAAAAAAAAAAAAACCTGCTGCGCACACACGTGAAATAAAGCAGATGTACAGGTGGTGTTGTGGTGATGGCAGTAGTGCAATGTCCGACACGGCACCGCAAAAAGAGTCTCTGGCAAGACGTGGCAGGCAGCACAACAAAAAGCAATGAAGAGGAAACAGGTGTCCAGGTGCCAAATGCAGTGGAGGGTCAGTACTCACAAAACAGCAACTGAAACAAGGAGAAGGCCCAGGCGAGCAGGTAGATCTCAATGTGCCATGCAGAGTGGTCAGCCGATGAACAGGAACAAAACCTTCAAGCCGTTGTGCAGTAGAGGAGGGCAGCTGTCGCCATGGAGTGCCTGCAGGACGTGTAGAGAAGAAGTCGGCCGGTATCGTGGAGGATGCGTAGAGGAGGAAGAAGCCACCGGGTTCAAGTGGACCAGGACATCACAGGTGAGTATTGAAGTAGAGGCAGTTGGCAGTGGTGAGTGATGTGTGGGACAAGGCCCAAAGTTACCACATGGTGATCCCGTAATGGCCGCCGGAGAAAAACTAAATAAGAAAACGCCAATCCGGAAAAACAAAAATCATAAACGAAGCGGAGTAAAATAATAATTAAAAAAAAACGACCGGAAAACGAAGCGAGGTGGAAGGAGTGTCATGTCGCCAGCCCGCGGTGCGGGACAGAATGGCGGACGAGCAGCAGCGTGGTGGACGAGCAGCAGTATTCTGCTCTGCTGTCCTTATTGCCTGTGTCCCCCACTAGGACACAGCCCCAGTTACCCCACCAAATCCCCTATTACCCCCAATACAGTCCCAGTTACCCCCACCACAGCCCTTATCCACCATACAAAACACTCAGGGGTGGTGAAGATAATTCTTGAAAAGGCATCAAATGCGGTTTGGGACCATTGTTTTCATTGTTTGTTTTTTTTTTGCACAGGGAGGCATTAGCAGCCAAGGATATGGTGCCAGTGCTTCACAAAACTTTGAAAGATGCTGTCAAAGTGGTGAACTACATTAAATGGAGTGCGAAGCATGCCAGGTGTTTTCAGAAGTTGTGCATAGACCTGGGCAGTGAACATGTACTGGTGCTGTATCATGCGGGGGTGCGCTGGCTTTCCAGGGGCAAAGTTCTCTCACGTTTATACGAACTGAGAACGGAAATCGCGGCCTTCCTCTCAGAGTGCAACTCGACTCTTGCCGATCTGTTTAACAGTGACACGTGGCTTGCACAAGTTGCTTATCTTGCAGATGTGTTTGAGCAGCTAAACACATTAAATGTGTCTATGCAAGGGAAGGGACACAATATTTTTGCACAGACTGAAAAAACAGAGGCTTTAACCCCTTAAGGACCGGGCTCATTTTTCGTTTTGTACCCTGTGGGACCGAGGCTGTTTTGACACTTTTGTGGTGCTTGTGTTCAGCTGTAATTTTCTCCTCACCCATTTAGTGTACCCACATAAGTTATATATTGTTTTTTTCAGGACAAGATGGGTTTTCTTCAGATACCATTATTTTGATCGTATCATCTTATTTGCTATAAAAAAAAAATAAAAAAAACATGGTGAAAAATTGAAAAAAAACACATTTTATGACTTTTATTTGAAAAATCTTTTACTCACCTAAAAAAGCAAGTAAAAAAACTAGCTAAATAGATTCTACTACTTGTCCTGAGTTTAGAAATACCCAATGTTTTTATGTTTTTTTGCTGTTTTTTGTAAGTTATAGGGCAATAAGTACAAGCAGCGTTTTATGATTTCCAAATCTTTTTTAACAAATCTGGTCAGTCTGCCTCCATCTCCTCTTTGGAATATCTTTGAAGCCGGTTAACTCAATTTAATCCCCTCAAACCATATATTTTTGAAAACTAGACACCCCAGGGTATTCCAAATGCTGTTATTTTAACCCTTTCCATGCACCAATTATAGAACTACACTTTGTCAAACTTTGCACTGTCAAACAACACCCCAATGTGTGTTCAGGAACATCTCCTGAGTGCAGTGATACCCGACATGCATGGGTTTGTCGGGTTGTTTGAGATTTAAAATGCCACATTTGGGAAGTGCGCTTTTTTCTCCATTTTGGTCAGTCTGTACCTATGCCCTATCTTTGAGCTCGGCCACTCCAATTTACCCCATCAGCCATTTTTTTTATATATTAGACACCCCTTGGGTATTTGAAGTGCTTTTATTTTAACTCTTTGTTGAGATTTTTGAGAAATTTTAGCACTTGCTCAAAATAATAAACTTTATTTTTTTATTTTATTTTTTAATACTTTTTTTATATTTTTTTTACACATTTTGCAATGTACTGGATGGTTCATCTAGTGACATCACTGCATAATTATTTTTAAATGTTAGCACGTTTTTTTTTTTCCCATTTTTTATTTTTTTTGAATATTTTACTAATCACATAGTGATTAGAAATCTGGGTTCCATTGACTTGCTTGGTTGAATGCAGTACCTGTATTCAACCTGCAAGTGGAGCCAGAGTTCTCTAGAGGGTCTGGAGACCGTCTAGCGAACTCTTTCATCTTTATTGTTTTTTTCCCGGGCGGCTGTGACTGCTCTCCGGAGCGGTCACAGCCCATCCAAAGGTAAGTGTTTGGTGTCGTTGATCACTTTCTAAGCTTATTTAATTTTATGACGGTTCAGGACCGTCAAAGGTCATTTAGTGACCTTCTTGTCATGACGGTCCTGAACCGGCAAAGGTCGCGAAGGGGTTAAAAAAGAAAATGGCATTGCGGACAAGTCATATTTCCAAAGAGAGATTTGATATGTTCCCCAATGCTAGTCATGAGCTTACACACCTGGACTCCACAGGCAGAAATGAACTGAAGAACACTATAGTAGCACATCTCACAAAGCTGCAGGAACGTTTTAAAGGCTACTTCCCAGAGCAGCACAGGGATGACGGCTGGATACGCGATCCCTTTGGAATTGATTTGGAAAGCATCATGTTGCCAAGCAATGAAGAGTCAGCTTGTAGAGCTTTCATGCGATCAGATGCTAAATTTTATTTTAACTGAGCTATTCAGCACAACTTATCTTTGTGAGAGTGGCTTCTGAACTCTGGTTCAGTTAAAGACAAAGCATTGAAACAGAATGGACATTGAACATGACCTCAGAGATCCTTTGTCTACCATCACCCTAGACTTTGAGACACTCCTCAAAAGCAAAAAGCATCCCCAGTTTTCCCATTAGTTCTACCTCATATGTTTCAATGACTGTTTATTTATTTATTGGGTTTTTGCCTTAATGGCAGTTTCATTTCACTAGCGCTGTGATTACTGCACAATTAATTTTCACTAGCGCTGTGATTACTGCATTATTCATTGTGCAAAGTATCCGTTTGTTTACTGTTTAAAAAGTGCATATATATATATATATATATATATATATATATATATATATATATATATATATATATATATATATATATATATATATACACACACACACACACACACACACACACACATACTGCACAAGTTGTTTTATGGAATAAAATATAATGTTTCGGAAATGAAATTATTTTGGGGTCCTGAGGATACACGGGTTGAGAACCACTGCTCTAGAGGCCACCTGTCAGAACACAGTACTGTATATACTAACGACCTGACCAGCTGCATCTGCTCACCTGGGTGTAACCCTCCCCTTTAAATACCTGCTTACGCCTCCATTCAGGGCCTTTGCATTGTTTGGCTTGTTTGATTTGTGTACCAGACCCCGGTGTGTCCAGCTGTTTTTGAAGCCGTGTGCCCTGCCTGGCGTCTTCCAAGCCATGTGCCCTGCCATTCTGAGTTCCCCTTTATTCTTTGATTCCAGTCCTGCTTTTCTGTCTGTTGTGTACCTGTCTGTACCTACCTACCAGTCATGATGCATCAAGGGGTACAGACAGAGCCCCTGGTATCCCCTGTAACTGGGCTCCTACCGACCTGCTGGCCCAGGTCCCGACAAATGGTGAAGAAAGGGGATTTAAGTGACTTTGAATGTGGCATGGTTGTTGGTGCCAGACGGGCTGGTCTGAGTATTTCAGAAACTGAGTATTTCAGTATGGTGCCTGGTCTGATGAGTCTCAATTCCAGCTGTGACATTCAGATGGCAGGGTCAGACTTTGGTGTAAACAACATGAAAGCATGGATCAATCCTGCCTTCAATCAACGGTTCAGGATGGTGGTTATGGTGTAATGATGTGGGGGACATTTTCTTGGCACACTTTCAGCCCCGTAGTACCAATTGAGCATTGTTAAACGTGACAGCCTACGTAATAGGTGATGTCACAAGTGACATCACAAAGGTTTCCCTGTGCTAATAGAGATCCCTGGGATCATAAAATACCTCAAAGTATCTTTCCATATGGTGTGCACTGGTCTCTAATAGACAGCAGTGTAAAAAAAAAAATATAAACATAAGAATATTGTTAACTAACTTGTGTGATACTTGTGTGATACTGCTGAACATAAATGTTTGTCTTTTGTGGGAGTAATAAAAAAAAATATCACAAAGTTTGGAAGAGATTGGAGAAACAATGGCCCTAGTAAAATACCCTGGGTTGTCTCATTACAAAAACATGTAGTTTTATGTTATGTGTAACGTGTAACTTGTAATATTTGCCTATAAGGACTTCCCTATTAAGGACAAAATAGATGAAAATACTAGGTATATATGGAAGTTTACAAATTCTATAAATATGTTTTTCCCCACTGGCTCTAGCTGTGTACAATTTATATAAATGTAAAGCTGGGAAATATATTTGTTTTCATTTTTATATAATTCATATAAAATAATGTCTTGCATTTATGAATATAGAAAGTCCTACTTATGCTAAAAAAAAACAAAATATAATTTGTGTGGGTACAGATAAGACGGACATTACGTAATAAAAACATGAAAAATCTCTGCTCTCCTGTAGTGTAAAACAGCTCCGGTCCTTGAGAAAAAACAATTTAATTTATTGAAAGTAGGGAGTTGATCAAAGCCTATATCGCCCATGTGAAAAAATAATTAATCCCATAAAACTGATTGCTTGTTGTGCCACCCTTGGTAACAACAGTTGCAACAGTCAAATGTTTGCAATAACTGGAACTTTGGCCTACTCTTCTTGGCAGATTTTTTTTTAATTCGTCCACATTGGAGGGGTTTTTTGAGCATGAACTGCCCTTTTAAGGTCATACCACAGCATCTGAATCAGATTTTGACTAGGCCCCTCCAAAATGCTCGTTTCTTTTGAGCTGGACGTGCTCTGGATTATTGTCCTGCTACAACCCAAATGCGCTTGAGCTGATGGCCAGACATTCTCCTTCAGAATTTTCTGGTGGAGAGCAGTATTTATGGTTCCATTAAGATTGGCAAAATGTTTTTTTAGCAGTGGTTCACACTTTGCAACACTCCCATGGATGCCTTTTTGCAGTCTCTTTATTATGGAACTGTGAAGACTGACCTTAACTGGCAGTCATTTAAATGTTAGTCTGGACTGAAGGGGTCACACCTAAACATTTTGGACAATGCTAAGCTTCCAACTTTGTGGGAACGGTTTGGGGAAGGCCCTTCTCTTCTAACATGACTATGCACCAGTGCACAAAGCAAGTTCCATAAAGACGTGGTTGGATGAGTTTGGTGTGGAAGAACTTAACAGGCCTGCCCAGAGCCCAGAACCTCATGAAAGACCTTTCAGATGAACTGGAACCTAACATCAGTGCTTGGCCTCACAGATGCTCTACTGGATGAATGAGCAAATAATCCCACAGAAACACTCAAACATCTTTTCGAAAGTCTTCCCAGAAGAGTGTAAACTGTTACAAATGCAAAGGGGGACCCACTATATATTAATGTCTATCTATTTAGAATGCGATGTCATAAAAGTCCCTGTTGGTGTAACGGTGTTCCATCTCTAATCTTGTGGGTTTACTGCTGTAATCCAATCTTCTTTTTCAATTACTTTAATCCAATCCTCCCAAAGATCATTAAACCTATCAGATCTTAGCATATTATTTATGCCTTGCTCCATTTTAAATTGGTAAGTCAGTTGGTGCCTAAAACGTAGAATGGAGAAGGGTAAATTGCTCCTCCAATTCCTAGCTATTATAATTGTAGCAGCTATAAATCTGTGTGTAACTAGAGAGGATTGGATTTTATTAAGGATGGGCCAGTTAAGATTTAACAGGGCAGCCTCTGGGGTTCTGGGTATGTTAAAATATTCTATTTTTTCAATTAACTTTTTCAACACTCTCCCAGATTTGATTTAGTAGGGCCATTGGGTGGGCATTTGGAAGATATATATTAATCAGGGTATATAATTCTCCATTAATTTCACACACTAAGATCATATATCTACCCTCTAGATCCATATCTTTAAATTTGATGTCTACCTGGAAAAAATTTAAAGAAGATGGCAACTCATTTTCTCTTGAGGCATCAATTACCAATGGGTGATACCTCCTATGCCATCTTATTTTTTCTTTTTTCTCTAATGGGTCTACTGGACCATAGCAATCTGGATTTTTTCCTTAAGAATGAGAGTCTTGGCTTGTGGTGCATTAAGTCCCTGGATGTGGTGACTCTTGGAGGCTGACAAATCAACAATTGATCAGTAGGCGGACTTCTAGAGGGATATTTCCGATCGATAGTATGCATCATCAATCTAAGTTCTTGAAAATTTAAGGCGGAGCTGCTGAAAACTTGGCAGTAAAGGGTGCTGGAGATTTAAGAGAAAACATAAGGTAAAAAAATCATTTTAAAGCTTGTCTGATATCTCCATTAGTAAAGTGCTTGTGAACAATTTATAATCTTACAGTAATAGACAAATTATCCTTATATAAAATACTTAAGGGGGGGAAAAGAATTTATACAATTTTCCAATATAAATACCGTATTTGCTCGATTATAAGACGAGGTTTTTTCCAGAGCAAATGCTCTGAAAAATACCCCTCGTCTTATAATCGAGGTTGTCTTCTAATCAGACCTCATTCTGCTGGGGCCATGCTGCTTACCGGGCTTTGATCGCGAGCAGCGTCTCTGCTACTAGCAACAAGAGAACAGGAAGCTAGCACAGTCCTCACATAACTCTACCTCCCCCTCCTTCCTCTGGGGGCGGGGCCAAAGAAGTTGCTCGCACAGCCGGGCCCCTGCAGAAGTCTTTGAGTGAGAGATCTGCAGTTCAGGTAAGGGGGTGGGGGAGGGTTTTTGAGCAAATGGAATGAATGAGTATTTAAATGTTTGTGAATGAGTGTGTGTGTGATAGCATGGATGTGTAAGGGGGGTGGTGGTGGTGGTAGTATGGCATAGGGAGGCTGTAATCACAGGTTCCAGCATGTACTGGCTGCCTTGGCTTGATAGGAGTGTGATTGCTGTTAGCAGTTATATATATATATATATATATATATATATATATATATATATATATATATATATATATATATATATATATATATATATATATATATATATATACACACACACACACACACACATATACACCACACACATACATATATATACACCTTCAGAAATGCATTTTAACCCCCTATATGCCACTCAGCCCCATGATATGCCTTTTAACCCCCTATATGCCAGAGTGGCATATAGGGGTATAAGGCATATCATGGGGCAGAGGGGCATATAGGGGGGTATAAGACATTTCTGGAGGCAGAGTGGCATATAGAGGGTTAAAAGGCACATCATGGGGCAGAGTGGCAAATAGGGGGGTATAAGGCATTTCTGGGGGCAGAGTGGCAAGCCTGGGGGCAGAGTGGCAAGCCTGGGGGCAGATGTGCATAACTGGGGGGGGCGGGTTGGCAAATAAAAGGAAATAAAAAATATATATTTTTCTCAATCATAGCTTTTATTAAATATGAAAATTAGTTTACATGAATTAATATTTACAAGTAAAACTTTTTTCCTATAGGGTAGTCTTATATTCAAGCTTTTTGTTTTTTTCCTAAATTAATATTTTGATTTTGGGGGGTCATCTTATAATCAGGCTCGTCTTATAATCGAGCAAATACGGTAATTCAAGTGCTTCTAAACATTGGTCTCACTTAATAAGTGTTATGCAGGGCCCTGGGGTAGCACCGGTAGCTGAACCCACAAGTCCAAGGTCGGGGCAGGCGGCACAGAAGCAAGGTCGAGGATATCAGAGGTCGGGTCAGGCAGCACAGGATCAAGGTCAAAGACAAGCCAAGGTTCGGTACACGATAGACACAGATATAGCACAAGTACTAGAAACACAAAAACCCAGAGCAAACAACAGTAACACTGCAGCAATGCAGCGCCGACACGTACGTCCGTGTGCGAGCGCCGTGCTGCGGGGACTCACTCATATACTTGCGAGCGCCGCGGACATGCCGTGCACGTCATCCCACGGGCGCCGCCCACAAGCGGCAGACCGACGCGGGACCCCAGCGGACACGGTAGGTGTAACAATAAGAGGATTTCCTTAAAAGTCCCGATCTGCACATTTGTGAAGTGCATACGTGCATTACAGCTTCCCTTAAAGAGGAACCAGCTTAATTGTTATCCAGTGGTAAGATATTTATAAAAATGATATCTCACTTTGATGAAAAGAGAGTTTCCTTATTGTTCCCATATACGATAATTATAATAAACATATAATCGTTTCAACTTCTATATAGTAGAGCATCACCTTTCTGAAGAGGAAAAAGAATCTTCTTTTTATTAATCTTTTAATAATAAAGTGCTTATAAACATTAACCTTGCTTAACAAGCAGATTTCTTTAGGCAGATCAATCCATACAGTTGTGGAGTGTTAAAACGGTGTCCTGGAGCCATGATGGCTTCCCCCTCCTATGTGGGGTTTCTTTACTAAAGCAGAAGTTGGTTTCAACTCTCTGAACTTACTGCGTGTTACAAAGGACCATGCGTTGCAAGTTGC
This sequence comes from Spea bombifrons, assembly GCF_027358695.1. Taxonomy (NCBI): domain Eukaryota; kingdom Metazoa; phylum Chordata; class Amphibia; order Anura; family Pelobatidae; genus Spea; species Spea bombifrons. The sequence continues at coordinate 5,412,256 of NC_071099.1, forward strand.
TACTGCGAGGTAAGTGCTGATCTGTACCTTTTTTTTTTAAATTATTATTACCGTATTTGCTCGATTATAAGACACTGATTATAAGACGACCCCCCAAAATTTGAATATTAATTTAGGAAAAAAAAAGAAAAAGCCTGCATATAAGACTACCCCCTATAGGAAAAAAGTTTTACTGGTAAATATTAATGTAAACTATTTTTTCATATTTAATAAAACTATGATTAAGAAAAATGCATTTTTTATTTCCTTTTATTTGCCACTCTGCACCCCAGAAATTGCTTATACCCCCCTATATGCTACTCTGCCCCTCCAACTTACCAATGCATCCCCAGACTTGTCCCCCATGCTTCAGACTCACTGGTGTCTAGTGGGACCAGCCGGTGGACATCTGAGCGATGATGCGTGTAGACAACCTCTGCTGTCAGTTCAGCCTGGCCTTCTATGACTGAACACCGGAAAATCAAGTCACGTCTGTGCTCCCTCATAGAAGCCCCGGCAGAAGTGATGTCAGAAGCGGAGGTTCTGCGCGCGCATCTCACAGACGTTCACCGACTGCCAGGGAGAAGGATCCAGGTCCCCATGAAGCGCTGCTGTAACGATTATGGTGAGGTAGGACCCCAGATGGCAGAGTTAGCCAGGCCAAACAGGAACCAGAAAGTCAGAGAACCAACCGGGTCAGACAGGTAATCAGGATAAGCCAAATCAGAATCCAGAGACGAGGTCAACAAGCCGAATCAAACGGGTCAAACGAAGAAATAGTCACAGCAACTCGCACAGGAAAACCACAGAATACACCAACCAAGGGTGAACCAGAAGAGGAAGTCCAGGTTTAAATAGGGACAGGTGGAGGTGTGTCTTGCATTAAGGAGGTCACCCGAGGTTATAAGAACACGTTACGTATGTAACGTGTAATATTACTTTTTGGCCACACGGTGGCGCTGTGCTACCCGTTTGCCGCTTGGACGGCCACGCGGTGAAGACGCCGACCGGGTAGCGGTGGTACTAGCTGCCCGGGAAGCCGGTCGAGGAGGCAGCGTCGCGGGACCGGCCACGGCGCGGGACCGGAGAGGCAGGTAAGTCCTTACAGCTGCTTGGTGACCCGCCTCTCTGGCACTTCCGCTGGGGCTTCTATTGAACTACTGAGTCAACATAAAATAAATTGCCAACACACAAAGTTTTAGGACCTGCTTAGATGGTAACTGTCTGAAAAAGACATCCAAGGACACAAAAGCTTACATAACATGTTTGGCCCAATAAAAGGAATCTCCTTTGCCTAAACAATCCCTCCTTTGCAGCAATACACACCTACCCCGTCACACAATTAGTTCTTTTATTTCACCTGTGCAAAAACAAAAAAAGTCATTGCAAATGTAAAACAGTTAATTGAGAAATAAAAAAAAAAACATTTTTTTTAAAAATACATTTAAAGGGCAAATTGCATGAACAAAAATACATGTCTCCTCTAGCATAAAACAGTTTAGGATTGACACAAAACTGTCAGGTGATATTTTGGGTAGTTTTTCCTGCTCAGACCGTGCAGTGAGTGGATTTTTATGGCAATGTTAATAAAATGCATTTCTCCATAGTCCATGTCTGGCTGGGTGATTAAAACTGACCCATTGTTTTACATAGGTAGTATGATTTTGTCTAGTAGCTTGTTATCTTAGCCCAGAACTTGAACACGCACAAATGGTGCAGATGCCTGAAAATGTTATCGGAAAAAAACAGATGTTTTTAAATTGGCTATAACAGCCTCCTCATTAAACAAATTTCACGTCATAACATTTTTGTTAATAAAATGCTTCATATTGTCACAAACTATGTGCAGATACACACCAAACAACATGCTGTGCAAAGGAGGTTGTACTGCACAAGCATCCTTTGGTACTTTTTCCATTAACAGGGGTTAGCCTTCATTAGCTTGATAATGGCTGCAAACTTAATCTCAAAGAGTTAAGAGATTATGTGGATCCAAATGAAATAGTAGTTATTCCGATTATATATTTTTCTTTTTAAGTGACATTTATAGAATCACCTGCTTATCATGGCAAGCTAAACTGTCAGTATTAGCCTGGGTTGTTTATCTATACTGAAGGTAAAGAAATATATTTCCAGAGAACCAGCCCCTAGTGAAAAAAAAATACATGAAGGAACATATTGTTTAGTCTGTTTCATAGCAGCAGTCGGTGCCTTATGATTTATTTGCACATTTGGGGACAAGACCCTGTACAATAAGGTGCCACTCATCCTGTTCTCAATATGTTGATTATGGAAAGTATTGTCCAGTCCTGACTGAGAGGTGGCAGGAGCTCAAAGGTCACAGCTGGCAACAATCCTTACAAGCAACTGTCTGACACAGCCTTGCAAAATTCTGTAAATTTGTATTAATATCTGTATGGTTGTCCAGTAGACTAGGTTGAACTGCACTTCAACCTTATAGTTTCATTCTTCAGGCTCTGCTACCTCAGTCGACCATCAAGTCCAACAGGACCCAGTTCAGACTTTGGGTCAGGTGACAGAGAGCTCCAGTGTGTATCTGAGCAGATGGGAAGTGAAGAACAGGAGGAGGAGAATGATTTTGTGCAAACTCCTCCCACGGACCAAAATCTTTTTAAGCTTTCATCAGTCCAGAGTTCCAATTGCTTATCCCGAAGTTCAGACATTTCATTAGCTTTTTTTTCAATCTCAGCACGTGGAGGTAAATCTAAAACACCACTGAGACCCTGGAAATTTTGCTCCATATACTGACCATGAGGAGGACCTGAATGCAACCAGCTATCTCCTGTGTGGAAAGAGATATACAAATATATATATATCGTAAGTAATTTAAGAAATGCACGTCTCTCTATAATGAATTTATTTTTATTCTAACTATAGCGTACTCTCACCTTTCTGCAGGGGTTCCTTGTTATGCAAACTCAGTGGTATTACAAGGAAATGGACCTCTGCCACCATCTCCCAAAAATGCAGGATGCGTACACTCCAGACCCCAGGGCGCAATGGGTGGGCTAGAGGGGGCTTGTACTGAGTATAATCTGCCTCAGAGTCCACAGAAATATCATATGAGGCAGCCACAATGTATGTGGGATCAATCCAGACCACAGTAACTGTCAAATTGATTCCATGAGTCCACTTCTGTACAGCAACTGGCTCATCCAAGGGCCCAATAAGACCACCAAAGTTACGAAAAATCCTTTCCTTGGGATCCCATTCTGTTCCTACCTGAAATGTTAAGCATCATCATTATACATATACCGAATAGCTAAGTGAGTCATAAATGCATGCAAATGTTAAGCAACAAGGGATAAATTTGTTAAACCCCCTTCAGGCTGCTATGGACGTACATGTATGTCCTAAAAATCTTGTGTAGCAGGGACAGTGACATTAGGTGCGAGTGCAGATAGGCAGTTACCTAAAGAATGCCTTACTGCGTGATTAGCAATCCATTCGTGAAGACGTCACTATTGACGTCAACCTCAAGGTTACAGGAGGACAGGATATCCCCTAAACCTCTCTAAACATTGCTGGGATATCTGATTGTTCCCCCAACTGGCCGATCATGCGTATTGCAATCTCCAATGCAGTGTATCAGTGCAAGGGGAAAAATCACTAAAAATAGAAAAATAAAAAGAAACTGAGCTAAGTGATATCATTGTCATCACATACATAAGATGTTTAAGAGGTCCTTAAAGGGATCTCTACCCATAGTCCACTGGTAACAGTGCAAGAAAAACTATATATAAAATAAACATTGCTTTAGCTCTACATGTAAAAAGTATAAACCGCCCCTGTTCACTGCCCCTAAACACGTTATGCCATTACTATTAAAAATACATGTAAGTGATGGATGTGCCCCTCTACAACGTAAAAAATATGTATGTAGCGAACATAAGTTTCCCCTATTGTTCAATAGGGGCACCTAAAGCATAGAAGAAAATTTAAGAAAATTGCATTTTTTATCTCCCCCTGGGCCTGAGGTTGTGAAGAAGCAGTTTTTGGTTTTGTTTACATTTCTCTACTCCCCTCACGAACTAATCATTGGACCTACGCATGTCATTTGCTCTGTCACAAGCTACAAACTAACTAGAAATCTGACCTCTATAATAACCTAAAAGCTGTTTTATTTCCGCTTAGGTTCTGCTTGGAGTTACCCTACCAACAAGGCACGTTAGGATGATTTTACCTCTTGGAGACTCACTGACATTTTATGGAGTTCTCAAAACATTGTTCCTTTAAAAAAAACAAAAAAACGTGATATACAGATGTAATGTCATTTACCGGATCCCTTAAATGAGAAGAGTTTAATTTAGAAGTGCGACTCATTCTTTGGCTGTAAGCCTCCAGGTAGGAAGCACTTTTAGCCTTTACTGTGCATGTATACAAAAGCATTGGGTGATGTGCTTTTATGTTCACACTAATCCATTATCTCATAGTAGTGCTTGGGACATCTTAAAACGCAAATGGAATTTTTAGCCAAAATGTATGATCTCAAGATGTTAGAGTGAATGTGACAGCGCTCTGAGCACCATTACATTCAAAGAGGATTTCAATTCTCAACTCTACTCAGCTAACAATGTGTGATCAGAACGACATGTTGTAGCCACAATGACACAAGGCTGCAATTAGGAGAGCTCACCTTAGGACTGTCCTGATTACTGTACAGGGATATCTTACCGTCGATGTCATCCGTGGCATCAAAGGTGTTCCCTGTACTAATAGATAGTGTGTGTGTATAAAATAAATATATACACACACTGTACAGTAAGGCAATACAATATAGAATACATAGTAAGGGCTTGCTTTTCTCCAAGTGACTTGCTTTCTGTAAGTAGCCACTTTATGCACTGCAGCAGCAGAGAAGTGGTATTATAAATATACCAACAGTGGGTTTGTATCTCAACCAGCAATAAGATGGCTGAAGGGTTTTTGACAAAACAAAACAAAATAAATTGTGTGTTGGTTTGGTTAACTGTTTTTTTAGTATGTAATTAGTTAAGGGTGGGGCTTATAATCAATTAACTGTGTTACTCTGTATAAAGTAAGTGGTTAAACTCACAGAGCTTGTTCATAGTACGCGCTTGCTTATCTCCAAGTTTCTGTTAGTGGCCAGTTTGTGCACCACAGCAGCAGTTAGTATAGTAGGTTAAAAAAAGACTTCAGTCCATCTAGTTCAACCTTTCACACATACCTATTTCTATAGTTGATCCAAAAGAAGGCAAAAAACCCCTGCGTGGGGCAATTACCAATTATGCCACAACAGGGAAACAAAGATATCCACAGCGTTACATAATACAACATCTTTAGGCAGAGTTCCATATTCTTATTGTTCTTACTGTGAAGAACCATTTCCAATGCTGATGCTGAAATCTCCTTTCCTAAAGTCTCAACTGATGACCCTGTGTCTTTTGTAGAGACGTCTTGGTGAAAAGATCACTAGAGAGCTATTTATACTGACCTTGTACGTATCTGTACAATACGATCATATCCCCTCTTAGACGTCTCTTTTCAAGTGAAAACAAGTTCCGTTTTTCTAGTCTTTCTTAATAACTAAAATACTCCATTCCTCTAATTAACTTCTCCAGCTCTATAACATCCTTCTTAAAAACCGGTGCCCAAAATTGCACTGCATATTAAAGGTGAAGCCTCACCATTGCTTCATAAAGAGGTAAAATTACTGGCTTTTGCAACCACTGACTGGCACTGCACTTTGTTGCTAAGTCTATGGTCTACAATTATAGTCCTTCTCATTTTCTTCTTTTCCCAATGGAATTCCGCTTAGAGTGTAGGTTGCATGCTTATTTTTGGTAACCAAAGTCTATCTATATTGAATCTCATCTGCCACTTATTTGCCCAGTCCCCTAGTTTATCCAAATCATTCTGAAGAGAAGCTACATCCTGGTCAGACTTTATAACCTTACCTAATTTTGTGTCATCAGCAAACACAGAAAAGTGACTACCAATATCTATTGCAAGATCATTCATAAATATGAGAACTGGACCCAAGATAGAACCCTGAGGGACCCCACTTACCACAGTTGTCCAGTTTGAGAATTTACCATTAACAATGACTCTTTGCACCCTGCCACTAAGCCAATTTTTCATCCAAACACAGGCTTTTTCTCCAAGACCTATTTGTCCCAGCTTATACAATAACTGCTGGTGTGGAACAGTGTCAAATGCTTTTGAAAAAATCTAAATAGACAACAACAGTTAGTGCCACAAAGGAGTCGTAAGAGAAACCAATGTAAGCTAGATATTGTTTCAATTCTGTAATCCCTTTATAAAGTATGAGCAAGCTTGGAGATCTCACTTCATGCCATATGTATGCATGCTTGGAACATCAGTTCCTGGGTCCATATCGCTGTGGCAAGTGTGAGCAATTAGTCTCTCTGGAAGCTGAGGTTGGAGCTTTAAAATTGGCAATCTTGAGGAGTCTCTTGCTCACTGAGCAGAGTTTAGATGAGGGCCCTAGCAGGCACATAGCTGAGTGATAGTTAGATGTGGTTGCAGTGGGGGAGGGAAGAGAAAAGAGGAAGGACAGTCCTGAGTTTTTCCATTCCAACAAATTTGCCCATTTAAGTGAGCATGTCGGAAAGAGCTGTGCTCCCTAACAGCCGGGAAAGCAGCTCATCCAGTGTATAGGGGATCCAGAAGGCATGTTGTGGTGGTAAGGGATTCTATAATTAAGAGAACAGACAGGGTAATCTGTGGCGCTGATAGCAGCAACCGAGTGGTTTGATGTCTTCTGGGGGGCCGGGTTCTGCATATTGCAGACAGAGTGGATAGATTATTGAGAGGGGCTGGTGAGGATCCAGCTGTCTTGGTGCACATTGGCACCAATGACATAGTAAAAGAAAGATGGAGAGTCCTAAAAGGTAATTATGGGGACTTGGGGAGTAAGAATAATAATAATAATAAAAAAAAGAAAAAAAGACTTCCAGGGTAGTATTCTCAGAGACTTTAAACTAGAAATGGGGGGGAATAATTATCAGGCTAGGCACTATAGAAAGGGGAGGTGTTTTAGTTAGTAACCAGGTGTTTGGATCTGGGGGATTTGTACAGATAATAGAGAAGCATATACCCCCCCCCCCAAACAAGGACAGAGCACTTGCAGCATGTGTGTTAAATGATAAGCTAAAGGTCATGTCTACAAATGCTCGAAGTTTAGGGAATAAGATCCATGAACTTGTAACAGTAGTGGCAACGGAGAATGTTCATTTAGTGGCTGTTACTGAGACTTGATGTCATTAAAAGAGCTTGGTGGTATACTAGCAAAACCATTAACGGATTTATTTAACAAATCATTGTTAACAGGAGTCGTCCCAGAGGATTGTAAATTAGCGAATGTTGTGCCCATTCACAAAAAAGGCGGTAGGGAGGAGTCGATCAACTACAGGCCCGTAAGTCTTACATCTGTAGCAGGGAAATTAATGGAAAAGGATTGTTGAACACCTGAAGTCACATGGGTTTCAAGATCAAAAACAACATGGGTTTACCTTGGGAAGATCATGCCAAACTAATCTTATTAATTTTTTTGGTTGGGTGACTAAAGTAAATGATCAAGGTGGTGCAATAAACAGTGCACATCTGGATTTCAGTAAGACTTTTGACGCTGTCCGACATAGAAGACTTATAAATAAACTGCAATCTCTGAGTTTAGATCCCAATATTGTTCAATGGATTAGGGAGTGGCTGAGTCACACAAAACAGAGGGTTGTGGTCAATGGAGTATATTCGGAGCAAGGTCTTGTTACCAGTGGGGTACCTCAGGTATCTGTACTTGGACCCATTCTCTTTGATATTTTTATTAGCGATATTGCGGAAGGTTTTGATGGTAAGGTATGTCTTTTTGCCGACGACACAAAAATTTTCAACATGGTTCATGTTCCTCGTGAGACCACACTTGGGGTATTGTGTACAGTACCGGAGACCATATCTCCAGAAGGATATAGATGTGTTGGAGAAAGTTCAGAGAAGGGCTACTAAAATGGTTCATGGATTTCAAGATAAAACTTACCCGGAAAGGTTAAATGATCTTAACATATATATAGCCTGGAAGAAAGATGTGACAGAGGGGATATGATAGAAACATTTATAAGGTTTAAAGGTAACATCAGGAAATATTACTTCACTGAAAGGGTAGTGGATGCATGGAATAGCCTTCCAGCAGAAGAGGTAGATGTTAATACAGTAAAGACATTTAAGCAAGCATTTGATAGGCATAAGGCTAAGCTAGATATAAGATAAGGCCAGGGACTAAGGAAAGTATTCAGAGTTTGGGCAGACTGGATGGCCGAATGGTTCTTATCTGTCCTCACTTTCTATGTTTCTATGAGGTAAAGACTGTACCTACAAACCTCCACATTTTGTATACGACTGGTTGCTCCATGCTGCTCTGCCAATATTAAAGTGCCTTGTGGCATCATCCAGATCTCAAGTGTTTCTCCACTCTCCATCTTTTGCGTGATAAGGTAACCTTGGAAGCGGTCATCATAAAAATAAATTTCTGCACTGGATGGGAAACCCGACGCAAAGAATCTGTGGGAAGTTGAAAACACATGATCACCATAACGTTTCTTTATATTATATACCAACACAATCCAGGAGTTAGGAAAGGATAATTTTAGATTACTGTTCAAAAAAGCCATTAATGACCTGTAGATAATGCAGATTCATCTAACATTCTCTTCCTGCACTCAATATACTATTTAATATAGCCACAGTCTTACGGTTGATCATATTTCAAAATGTCATTATTTGTACAGCCTAAGCTCAAGAGCACAACTTTACTCTTTTTCCTTACTTGCATGCGGTCCATCTCTGTTCTTGTTTAGGATCCTGTAATTCATGCAATGCTAAACGTGTGAATGATAAGTATGCAGTCATAATAACATCACTTATGCCTTCAAGTCCTTCCACGCTGCTGTACACATTTTCCCAGTATGCTTTTAGGCCAGGAGTCCCAGGAGGAGGCTCCCCAAACAGATGAGCATCCAAAACATCCAAAACGTCCTGGTTTACTGATGACTCAAACTTCCGTGCAAAAAAAGTAGGCCTGGAGAGTTGCTGAAATATGTAAAATACAACAGGAAGCTTTAGCAGTGTCATTGGAAAAAATACAGTAATGTGTTACAATTAGCAAACATGAGTAACCTCTGCACAGGAAAAGAGTAAAGAAAACCAGTATTGTACAAAAGAAACAGCAATCACACTCATATCATGCCCAAGCAGCCAGTACATTCTAGAACCTGGGCATGATAGGAGTGTGATTACAGGCTCCCTATGCCATGCTACCCCCCAATTTACACATCCATGCTATCACACACACACACTCATTCATTCCCTTAATCTCACATACTTGCTCATACATCCTCCCCCACCCCCTTATCTGAACTGCATATCTCTCACTTGCAGACTTCTGCAGGGGCCCTGCTGCTTCTCTGTGTTGCTGTGCGAGCAACTTCTCTTGCTCTGACCCCAGGGGAAGAAGGAATGGAGTCATGTGACGTGCATTCAAGTGACTCCGCTGGGTTCCTGCTTCTCCTGGCCAGTACAAGAGATGCTGCTCGCACACTGTGCGACCAACGCACAGGTAAGCATTTTGCCGATAATGCCCTTTTCGGCCACCGATATATCGGTGCATCCCTAGTAATTTCCTTCTCGCTCTCATTTAGTGTACCCAAAAAAGTCATATACTGTGTTTTTTTCCCTTCAAAACAAGCAAGGTTTTCTTTAGATACTAATGTTGTCGTCATTTAATCCAATTTATTATAAATGAAAGTTTTTCAAACCTTGTAATCCTGCCCCCATGCCTTATTTGGGACATCTTTGAAGTCAGCCTATTTAATTTACCCCCATCCAACCATATATTTCTGAAAACCAGAAAGCAAGGTATTTCAAACTTCAAGCCTTTATCAGTTTATCACTGCCTAAGAGGTGGTGTTATCAAATACATTAGATGCCTTCAAAAGGGGCCTGGATATTTTCTTAGAAAGGCATGACATACAGGGCTATAAATAGAATTAATATTTTAGAGTTTCTTGATCCAAGGAGAAACCAGATTGCCTTTTGAAGTCAAGAAGGATTTTTTACCCTGATGGCAGAATTCAAAGTAGCTTTCTTTTGGATCAAGAGTAGGAAGGTTAGGTAGAAGGGTTGAACTTGATGGACTTAAGTCTTTTTTCAAGCTTATGTACTATGTAACTATGTATAAGTTTGTTGTAGTAATTTGTGTGTGTGTGTGTGTGTGTGGGGGGTTATACAAATTGTACTTCAGGTATGAGTTTACAGCTTCCAGTATGTGTCGAACCAATAAAAGTTCAGCAACATTTGAGCACAGTGATACCACCCATGCATTGATTTGTCAGGTTGTTTGGATGCTAAAAGGCCACATTTTTTAAGTTTGCCATCTGGTCAGTCTCTGCCTAGGTCTTTTTTTGAGACATATTTGAACCCAGTCAATTAAATTTATAAAACCATACATTTTTGTGAACTAGACATCCCTTAACCCATAGAGTGCCAGCTACATAGGAGAAACAGCAATGTTGTAGAGGACTGCATTGGGAGGTGGGTCCCCCGTGACCCGCCCAAAAACTTCACCTTTTTTATGGCTCCCAATCTCCTCCAAAAAAAAAATCTAATTTACCCGGCTTCAAAATCTCTGCAATATCATTGGATTTAGGGCTGCAACTGACGATTATTTTAATAATCGATTAGTTGGCTGATTATTTTTTCGATTAATCGGATAAAAAAATGCAATTTTTTTTCATTTAAAATAATGTAATAAAAAACGTACAATTTACACTTTCATCTCTTTATTGCAATGGCCTCTCGCTATTCACCTTCTTATTTTACCGACATAATAATAAAAGCTACAAGAACCCAAACACAGTGTTTCTCAAACTAGGTTTTACTACAAAGTTATTAGTAAATATTAATTAAATGTTATCTATTTTTCATATTTAATAAAAACTGAGAAAAAAGCCTTGTTTATATTTTCTTTTATTTACCAAACTGCCCCCAGTTATGCACATCTGACCCCCAGCTTGCCACTCTGCCCCCATATATGCCTTATACCTCTTATATGCCAGAGATTCCACTGTGCCCCCGATATGCCTTATACTCCTTATATGCCAGTGATATCCAACTGAGCCCCCTGATATACCTTTTACCCCCACATATGTCTTATGCCCCCCTGATATGCCTTATCGAATATGCCACTCGCCCCCATTTATGCCTTATACCTCCCTATATGCCACTGTGCACCCTGATATGCCACTCCGCTCCCCATAAATGCCCTGCACCACCCTGAAATTCTCCCTGATTCACCACTCTGCCTCCCCCAGATATGCCACTCATTATATTCATTATACCCCCCATACACCACTCTACCTCCCCCAGATATGCCATTCTGCCTCCCTGAAATTCATTATACCACCCATACACCACTATAACTCACCCATACACCACTCTGCCTCCTCCCCCTCCCATACTCCACTCTGCCTCCTCCCCCCTCCCATACTCCACTCTGCCTCCTCCCCCCTCCCATACTCCACTCTGCCGCCTCCCCCCTCCCATACTCCACTCTGCCTCCTGTCAGCAACGGAGGTTCACAAGACAAGGGAGCCGGGTAGAGAGGCAGAGTGGCGTATGGGAGGGGGAGGAGCCAGAGTTGTGTATGGGAGGGTGGCTCCCATACACCCCTCTGACTCCTCCCTCTCCCATACACCACTCTGCCTCCCTCCCGACTCCCTGGTATTTTGTGAACCTCCATTGCTGACAGGTACTTACACTGCAGCTTCATAGAAGCCTCAGCGTAAGTGAAGGGCAGTAACGGAGGCTGCCTGTGCGATGCAGACCCCCCCCAGCTGACAGAAAGGATGATCCTCTGCAGGAGACCTCGATTCTCTGTCAGCCGGTGGGGGTCTGCACGATGTGCACAGACAGCCTCCGTTACTCACCTTCACTTACGCTGAGGCTTCTATGAAGCTGCAGTGAAAGTGCCTGTCAGCAACGGAGGTTCGCAAAATACCAGGGAGTCGGGAGAGAGGCAGAGCAGTGTATGGGAGGGGGAGGAGTCAGAGGGGTGTATGGGAGGGGGAGAGAGACGAAAGTGAGAGACCGGCCGACAGTGAGGAGAATCCAGGTCCCCTGCAGCGTTGCGGGGGATCTGGATTCTAGTGTTATAATCCGATCTCTGTTTGACAACGATTTTCATTATCGATTTTATCGATTAGTTGTTTCAGCCCTAATTGGATTGTCCATCTTCCTGACTATTTAGTTTTAAAGGATTACTTTTCAGCACCAAGATGCAAATTCCCTCGCAGAAGCATAGTGACAATCAAGGTACTGTGCAATTCTTGATAACTTGTGGAATCTCACATTCAACCGCTCAGAGACTCCGTACTGCTGACCTACGCAATGAACCCAACTTATCGATCTGTTCAATTCAAATATTCCACTATAAACAAATCCCCCAAATAATTAAATATCCTATAATTTTAGTATTGGAAAAATCATTGTGTGTTTCAGTTTTGCAGCCAATATGACCATTTGTCTACTATCTGTATTTGGAATCAAAACGTCAAAGGCCTTTTACACCTTATGCTGGCTTGCTTTAACACCCAGCCAAGCCTGGATTCCAAAGCTATACATATGGAATGAACTACCCCCAAATGCTAATTTCCCCAACACTAACCCCTCAGTGATATTCTCTGCTACCCATGTAAAATTCTGCACTTACTCTGTCATCTCAGACATCAAGGAAGGATCAATTCAAACTTACATGCCTGGCTTAAATCACATCCTTAAGAAAACTGGCCGGAGATGCCGTCGGGGAGCAAAATTTAGGAGACCTAAATATCTTCCCAAACATAATGTGGACCAACCTTCACTGAGAGAGGCTTACCCAATCACAATGGTCGAGAGCAGGAAACAGCAGGTGCAAAAAGTCAGACCAAAAGATAGCCGCTGCCTTATTCCCACCTCAAATCATATTGCTGCAAAGCAACAAGAAAATCTAAACTCCCCAGACAGCCCTGTCAGAGCTGTCTTTTTTTTTTGTTTAAAAAAAACAAACAAAAGCTTGGCTCAAAGGATGACTTTCAATAGATCGCAGCGAGGTAGCTGCTCTGCTACGCACAAAACCCTGACCCACAATCAGATTGTCTTCGAATTATTTAGCACCGGGTTCCCCACGAACGTGCAGTGCACTACAGGAGAGAGACGGACCCCTTCTGTCCGCACTCCGGTCCCGAGGCGAACGGCTCTGCCCACCGGCCAGCTATCCTGGGCCAACCGAGGCTCCGCGGTATTGTCACGTTTAGGGGGGGATTCTGACTTAGAGGCGTTCATTCATAATCCCACAGATGGTAGCTTTGCCCCATTGGCTCCTCAGCCAAGCACATAAACCAAATGTCTGAACCTGCGGTTCCTCTCGTACTGAGCAGGATTACTATTGCGACAACACATCATCAGTAGTGTAAACCTAACCTGTCTCACAGCGGTCTAATCCCAGCTAACGTTCCCTATTAGTGGGTGAACAATCAAACGCTTGGTGAATTCTGCTTCACAATAGGAAGAGCCGACGCTGAAGGATCAAAAAGCGATGTCACTATGAACGCTTGGCCACCACAAGCCATCCCTGACACCTCCTGCTTAAAAACCCAAAAAGTCAGAATGATCATGAGGCCCCGCTTTCACATATGTCTGTATTCATACTGAAAATAAAGATGAAGCAAGCTTTTGTCCTTCTACTCCACGGGAGGTTTCTGTCCTCCCTGAGCTCGCCTTAGAGAGCTGTCCTATGTAATGCGAAATCAACAAGGAACAAGACAAAACAAGATCTTGATTGCATTACTGAAACGTGGCTGGTTGAAAATGCATGCCCCATCTTGTAAGCAGCTGTGCCAAGCAATTACCGTATTGGCTCGGATATAGGCCGCCCCCGTATATAGGCCGCACCCTAAAAGTTTGGTGCTTTTTTAAAGAAAAGAGGACATCCGAGAGTAGGATGCAGGTCCCCTGCACCGCTGCGGGGGATCTGTATCCTAACCCCACTGCCTGCCCGGCGCCCGGGACTGCATGTCCCGGGCGTCGGGCACTAGACCCCGAATATAGGCCGCACCCCCACTTTAAAGTCTTAAAGTGGGGGAAAAAAGTGCGGCCTATATTCGAGCCAATACGGTATTCAATGCACCATTATTCTAGAACCAAATGCAAGGGAGGAGGAATAGCAATTTCATCAAATCATCTTTACATTCTAGGCCACTATCAAGTAATACACCAAAACACTTTGAATGCATAGCTGCCAGTATTTTCATAGCAAAAAGGTTCAGGATCCTAATAATATAAAGGCCTTCTGGTGATGGGAAGGGATTCATAGAAGAATTCTTAGAGCTGGTGACAGGCCTAATCCTGGAACACACACTTCAGGCCTAAAGTTTGGCATGCATTCTGTGTCTAACCAAGGCTTTTTTAGAAGCAATCTCACCACTTCTTTTTTCAATAGGTCTCGTGTGTGGTTAAATAGTTACCTTGGACGCTATTTATATCCTCGACAAGTCTTCACGACCTCTGTTATCAACCCGACCCCGGAGCCTCCCGGACTCCTTGAACCTACCTGGCAGGTTATTGTAGAGACCGCCGCACGCATACGACACTCCCCTCCTATACCTCATCCGTTGCCCTCCTTCTCCTCTCGTCCCTCCAGGCCCCTTGCCCTCAGGTTCATCTGTTGGGTTTTGCATCGGCTGACGGCTTTGACGTAGCAGCAATTTCTGTTCATGTTGTACTTTATGTTTTTGTTTCTCTGCATTAGCCTTTTGCACCTCCAGATATTTCCTCATCTTCAAACTTAAGTGGGATTTGATTGTGACTCTGTAGTGCTATGTATAAACTTACCTATCATATGTGGATCAACATTTTGTACACTGCTCTGTTACAAGGATTACCATTTTTTGCCTGTTCTCATTGTACTTGTCCATATGTGCTGTACTACACGATGCATTGTATTCCTATGTCTGCATATCTTCTGCATTATGGAAATAAACGGAGATTTGACTAAAAAACTAGGGCCTCTGTTATTTGAAAGAAGTATCACCCTACATCCCAACTTGCTCCTTCAATCTACACATTTATCTCTTCTGTCAGTGCCCAGAGTGCGCACAAAACCGGGCTCCAGTGCATTCTGGCATGCTGCTCCTACACTCACTGCCACATTCAGTCAGGGAAGCCCCATCTTTAGAGACTTTAAAAAGAAAAAAATACTTAAAACTCATCTTTTCTCCCAATCATTCAGCTAATTCACTTTACTTCAAATTAATGACCAATTATGTAACTACATTAAGTTAACATATATGTTTAACCCTGTAAAGCGCTTTTGTGTCCCACTGGGAGAAAAGTGCTACATAAATGCCTGTTGTTGCCTTCGCTTTCCTCCCTTGACAGAAATCTTGCATGTTTAAAGAGAACTTGTGAGGCTTCTGACAAAGACAGATGATTTGCCAGAGGAGAATAGAAGACTGCTTATCAGTCTGTGACCAGTGCTCAGATCCAAGGAGCAAGCAGGCAGCCAATACGTGGAAACAAAGGCCTAACCGCTGCTACCACACCACCATGCTAGCCAAGCTACAGTGCACATGTAAGCGATGCTAGCCAGGCTTCAGTCTACTTCATCCCCCCTGCAGGGGGGTAAGGAAACATTCATGTCCATCTGTGGAGCGGGTCCCTCATCAAGCCCATCCATGGACAGTCTGGGACAGGTACATGGTCCCCACTTACCAGGTAGGACAAGAAGACACATACATGGGGAGGCTGGGAGGTCTTATTTTTTTCTGCCCTAACAGAGTCACGAGAAGCCTCTTTTGCATACTGCTAGGGACAGTAAAATAATAGGGCTCAAAACATCTGAGAAAATCAGTTCTTCCCATCTATTATGATTAAACTACAAGTTGTTGGCACTTCTCTTTAGTCCGCCCACAACTTTTATGACAGTGCAAGACAGAAGGTTGCATCACAGCATCAAGAGAGACTCTTGTGGCTTCTTACAGAGGCAGGTTTTCTACTCACAGAGAGGTTAAATCAAAGCACCCATCTAGCTCCTCAAAAAAAGGGAAACAACCAATTAAACCTGTGCTCTTTATAAATGACTAGCAGAAGGCTACTGGAGGTGGATTATAAATGTTATAAAAGAGCAGCAATGATTATTGTCAGGGTACCTGTAGGCGCACAATGTCTTGTGGTTTGAAGTCATTTGGAGAGCAGCCACACCAATCCACAATATGTTTGTACTGACACCTGCATCCCAGTTTTCTGTTCCAGTTTGTCACTCTAAGGTTGTTATCGACAAGTGTATCACAAGCAGGGCTGTTCTCCAAGACTGTATGAAAAAAGGACTAGAAAGAAAGAAAGAAAGGTGAGAGAAAGGGACAATAAAATGAAGGTATCGGGATGAACAGTGGAGGGTTTTTTAAAAAGAAAAAGGATTTGGGAAAAAGCCTTAAAGTTACATGTTATGCTCAACCTCAGCCGGCAGCAATGTGTATTTGTAGAAGCGTTTCAAGTCTGACACCAGGATATCCTCCGTATAGGTAACATATTCTACGAAATTGCGTGTCAGAACAAACCAGTCTGATCCACCATCCACCACAATGCCCTCTGGAATAAGTCTTTCTCCAAGACGCCACATGTGAGAGTCACACTCATGGAAAAGGCGGTCCAATCCTTGTTTCTTAATAAACCTGAGACAGAGACCATACTTTTACACTATTGTTGTTTGTAAGTAACAAAATGCTTGATTTACTTTATTGTCAACTATAAAAAGCACATCTCAGCTGCAGCCATCTAAGGGGCAAAACCGTACCTGTAAAGAAACCGTAGCACTTTAACTATGAAAGAGTAGGACATGCTGATAACACTTAACAATATATACTATTCTTAGAACATGTTGCTTTAACTCTATGTAGACTGAGGGAAAAAAGTCTGCACCAGTAACATGGCACTATTTTTTTTTTTTACATCATCCCATAAGAGTTTTTCCTCATGTGGGTTTGGGGTAGCCGTATTAGTCCAGTGTATAAGAATGCAAAAAAACAGAATGTTGCAGAATCTTGTAATACCTTTTTATTGGACTAACAGTATTTAAAATAATAGACAAGCTTTCGGGAGTCCTCCCTTTATCAAGTCAAAAGCATTTCTGACCAAGCAAGTGAAAAACACAGTTTCAAACTAACCAGTACATGTTCTGATACAGGGGTTAAAACAACAAGGTAGAGAATTTGCAGACAAAAAAATAAGAGGGTCGTAAATAGTAAATATATATATAATATATGGCATATACTTATTTATGGCTGACCTGGAACGACGATTCTTAGAAACACAACTTCACAAACCCTACAAATATTATCGCTATGTTGATGATATTTTCATTGTCTGGACGGACGGAAAAGAAAACCTCAGAAAGTTCCATAACGCATTTAATACATTTCACCCATCTATCAAACTCAAAATGGACTTCTCCACAGAAAGTGTAAACTTCTTGGATACAACTGTCACAATAAACAAGGACACACTACATACATCCCTATACAGAAAACCCACAGACCGATCCACCTGCACAAATCCAGCTTCCATCCATCTCACACAAAGCAAGGCATCATCCATAGCCAAGCCACCAGGTACCACCGCATCTGCTCTAACACTGATGACAGAGACATGCATCTAAAAACACTGTCTGAGACACTCAAACAAAAGGGATACAAACCTAGGATCATCAATAAGAAAATTAACTCTGCTCTACAAACACCACGTGAACACCTGTTACAATACACAGACAAACATCCTCACGCATACCTTTAGTAGCCACATACAATCCTGCCGTCGAAGAAACCCGAAAAATCATCAAGGATCTGCAGCCAATGCTAGCAGAGGATGAGGTGTTAAAAGAAATTTTCCCTGAACCCCCATCTTGGCCTTCAGACAACCAGCTAATCTCAAACAAAAGCTGGTGAGTAGCAAACTACATACTGAAACAACACACACAAGATAATGGAAGCAAACCATGCAACAAAGCTAGATACAAAGCTAGATGCAAACTTTGCCAACACATCTGTACCAGCAACACAGCCACCCACAACAACAAGACATACAGTATTAAAGGATCATAATCATGCACTTCACAAAATGTTGTATACATGATTCAATGCACCAAATGTACTATAGGGTGTTACATCTGTGAAACCTGCCAGCAACTTAATAAAAGGATGAATCTGCACAGATACTCCATCAACCATCATGATGAAGAAAACTTTTGCACCCCAGTTGGGCACCACTTTACCCAAACAGGTCACTCCAAATATGACCTTAAAATCAAAGCACTGAGAGGTCATTTCAAAAACACCCAAGAAAGAAAGACATTTGAAGCCAAAATGATACATTTTTATGATTGTAAAAACAGAGGACTTAGTGTGCTAAGAAGCTCAAATCCACATTATCAAAACTTCCTATAACCTGTGCCTTTTTTTTCTTCTTCTCTCTCTCTTACACATGCTTACCCCTGCTCCCCTCCCTAGCCTTATCTGTGCAGTATATGCCACTATTTACTATTAACAACCCTCTTAGTTTTTCGTCTGCAAATTATCTACCTTGTTGTCTTAACCCCTGTTTTAACCCTGTATTAGAACATGTACTGGTTAGTTTTAAACTGTGTTTTTCACTTGCTTGGTCAGAAATGCTTTTGACTTGATAAAGGGAGGACTTCCGAAAGCTTGTCTATTATTTTAAATACTGTTAGTCCAATAAAAAAGGTATTACAAGATTCTGCAACATTCTGTTTTTTTGCATCGTCATGTGGGAGAACACTATGCTATTCTAGTCTCCAGACCTATTGTACGAGACATGGCTAAACAATATGCATTGTATTTCAGCATTCTGATTGTGTTCATTAGACTTGTGCAAACGGACCAAAAACCTTTTAGACATTTTTGTTTTTGCTTTTGGTCCATTTGCTATTGGACAACAAATTTTGTTTGCCTATGGTTCGGATGAAATTCAAAGGGCTTTTTCCATTCTGAAACAATATTTGTTGTCACTCACCCTCACAATGTCTCCCTAACTTCCCTGCCGACTGCTTCCATCTCGCTGTCTCCTTTTCCTCTTTTTCTTCTGTCTTTGTCTGCTTCTCCCCGGTATCATCTCCATTAACCAGGCCTTCTGTAAAAGGGTAAAGCTATGCCAGGCTGACCCTGGAGCACGTTAATGTTCCGCCATTCTACGGACGTACTCCAAGAAGCCAGAAAAAAGAAGCATTTCCGCACCTCTCTCTCTCTCTCTCTCTCTCTGTGTGTGTGAATCTATCTGTATTATTCTGGCCTCTTGAAATACTTCTGCAAAAAAGCGGAGCCACGAGGAAAAAGTTCACCAAGGCTCTATCCTTTTGCAGAAGTGCCCTGTGAGGCCTGGTTAATGGAGCCAATTCTATGGAGAAGCGGACAAAGAAATTAAAATAAATAAATTAAAAAAATCCTTTTTTGAATTTTTCATGTATAAAAATGACTGAGTGAATGGGATTATGTTGCCTCTGCCCAACTGAGTTTGACACACTTTTGAGATGATGCCCACTTTCCCACTTACCTAGCGTTGTCACGACCATGAGACTTCAAAAAATTCTTCTCTTTGTAATTAGACAGGAACTGTATCAGTTCATTATTAGTCCTGGGAAAAGAAAATTAAGAAAAGAAGGAGTCACATACACATACTAGCAATTTTTCAGATGGCTTCATTGAGTAATAAGCACTCACCTGGTGGGATAGTCAGTGGCACTCAAGTTAATGAAAAAGTCCCAGGGCCAATCAGTCATTTGTAGCAAATCTTGCATGCTGCGCAAGTACATTGTCAACAAGCTTGCACCACCCCAGATCGTCGTCATGCGCCACTGTGTAATACGTACATTTGTGTACCTCTGTGCCAACTCTGTTACTTTACTATGCATGTAACTGGATCGCTGCATGAAAAAAAGTGGGGATAAGTAACAAATATAAAAAAAAAATTATGTAACCTTGTGTTACTGATTTTTTTGAAAAAATATAATTTTTTAGTATTATTGTGACCATGTTTGTATACCTGATCCACATGGATGTAATAAAAGTGATCCTTATGGTATATGGCTTTAATTAGGCGTGTTAGTTGTCTCACAGCTCTGCCATGTACAACAAGCATGTATGCTACACGTACAGGCTTTTCAGCCCGTGGAGCCCGTGCTTCCGACTCTTCCCACTGTAGACCTGAGCTAATTTTTCCTTAGAAAGGGAAGAAAAGTGATAATTTAATCTGATCATTTTGTCTAAGGTAACACATTCACTCCATCCAGAAACATCTTTACATGAAACAAATGACAGATCGTTTTAACATTTTTCTGTAATTTTCTCTCTCTCGTTTAGTGTACCCACACAAGTTTTATATATATATATATATATATATATATATATATATATATATATTTTATTATTATTTTTTCCCAGAACAAGAAGGGCATTCTTTAGATACTATTTTTTTTTTAAATACATTTGAAGTTATTATTTGAAAAATCTTTTACTCATCCACAAAAGGTAATGAAAAAAACTTACTAAAAAGCTTCTACTACTTGTTCTGATTTTAGAAATAACAAATGTTTTTTGCGAGTTATAGGGCAATAAGTACAAGTAGCATTTTGCTATTTCAAAATCATTCTGGTAATCCTGTTTCCTTGGCCAGCTTCAAAGATGTCCCAAACAATGTTCCCTCTAATTTTTCTTGGGTGATGCGCGCAGAAAATTTCTGTTGTGCAAAATTTTTCCCAGAGCCAAAATTTTGTGCGCACAATATGCTTCTACAGTCCATATAAAGTTGGTGGAGCTGAAAAAAAAAATCACATTGCAAGGGGGTGGAGCTATATATGTCCAACCCTTTTCATGGTCTATTCTAAAGGTGAAACTCTCACCGCAAAAATTAATTATGAGCGAATCATAAGCGGGGGCTCCGGGCTGCATAAAGGATCAATACATATATATTATTATTTTTTTTTATTGGGAAAAACTGCATACCATTAACAGGGGTACAGCATAACACCTATCACTATATACTGAGGCACACGTTGACTGGGGTACAGTATAACACCTATCACTATATACTGAGGCACAGCACAACACCTATCACTATACATTGAGCCAGACATTGCCAAATAATGTAGCATAACCCCTATCACTATATACTAAGCCAAACATTGATGTGGTGTAGGCCTACTGCTTCAGTGTCTGGCTTAGTATATAGGGATGCACTGAAATGAAGATTCTGGACCGAAAATTCAGCAATCACTTAACCCCCCCTTTAAAAAAAACCCCTACTTTATTAAAAATAACACCAAATTGGACAAAAAACCCCAACAACAATAATATATATATATATATATATATATACACACATTTTTCATTTATTTTAAATTATTTAATAAAGTAACATAGGATGTTAAAAACAAACGGCAGAATAAATTTTTATTTCTTGTTTTTATTTCCCCAACCTGCCCCCCAGTTATGCATATTTGAGCCCAGGCTTGCCACACTGCCCTCCCCGACATGCCACACTGCCCTCCCCGACATGCCACACTGCCCTCCCCACATATACCTTATATACCCTATATGCCTTATACCCCCAGATATGTCACTCCGTCCTCCTCAGGTATGCCGTATACCCCCCTGATATGCCATAGTGCCCTCATAGGATTTGCAGACTCGTTCACAGACACAATACTTTTATAAATACATACAGGATTAATCTTCACTGCCCCCAGGATTTAGATTCCCCTCAGTTTGCCCCCCTTTACCTCTAACTGCACCTTAAGTTAACCTTATTAAATTAATTAAATTAACCCTCAGTCCTCAGCATTAAATTAATCCTGAAGAGAAGACCCCATTAACCACAACTGCCCCTAAATTAACCCTGAAGACCCCATCAACCACAACTGCCCCAAAATTAACCCATTAACTATAACTGCCCCTAAATTAACCCTAAACACCCCATCAACCACAACTGCCCCTAAATTAACCCTAAACACCCCATCAACCACCACTGCCCCTAAATTAACCCTAAACACCCCATCACCACTACCCCTAAATTAACCCTAAACACCCCATTAACTATACCTGCCCCAAAGTTAACCCTAAACACCCCATTAACTATACCTGCCCCTAAGTTAACCCTAAACACCCCATTAACTATAACTGCCCCTAAGTTAACCCTAAACACCCCATTAACTATAACTGCCCCTAAATTAACCCCCACCTCCGCTAACTTTCAGCAGCCCAAATATTAATTTTATAGTCACAGTTAGAGGAGTGTCACAGCCATGGCGATGCTAAGGGAAATGGGCGGAGCCAATCGGCCGTTTGCCCCACCCCTTCTTCCTCCCTGCAGTCACTGCCGATTGGCCCCGCCCCTTTCTTTCTCCAGCAGCGATTGCAGGGAGGGACTGGAAAAAGGAAGTGGGCGGGCCAATCGGCAGTGACTGCAGGGAGGAACTGTAAGTAGCAACTGCTGCTGTGACTCCTGTGAGTCACACTAAACGGATTATAACACGAGGGGTATTTTT